>NC_079457.1:10816261-10876261 GCF_903798145.1 Danio aesculapii | reverse complement strand
GCCTGACGTTGGATTCTGGCATCACCCTGATTTTTATTTCCCCCCAAAATGCAATGTCCTATGACATTGGGGTACATGTTGACGTTGTGTGCCTGCTGGGAGTTCATTTGAAAATGTTATTGATGACTGAAAGGGATGCAGTATAATAGCGCTATTGCAGGCAGCAATTTCTTGGCTTTTTTACTCTTTTCATCAAAAACTGAAAATAAAAAAATTGACCAATAATTTAAAAAATGGCAGAAATTTGTTGCATCCCTACTTATTTATTCCTGTCGTTTCAGTTGTTTGTTTTTTTGTGATAGGTTAAGGCTTCAAAAGAATCATAAAATATCACAAAACTGCACAATATTTTAACTCATCTCAGCCAATCAGAGAGCAAGATACAGGACAGCGAAGAGTTTGGGGAGGAGTTATAGACCACAACATAAAAATAAATGACCTTTATAATAACATTAAACAAACATTTGCTGCAACACGTTGCAAAATAATTTTTTTGATCTTCAACTCTTAACTGTGATCTCATGTGTGATCTTGGGTTATTTCCTTTTTTATCATTGGGTTATTTCTCAAATGCATTTGCATGAGAATCAAAGTTGTCGGTGCTTGTTTCTGTAGTAGTCATGCAGTGTGTATCCTGCTTCCACAGATCCATCATGCAGTGTGAACACAGCAGCAACTGAATGCCACCAGATCCGATGACTCTGAAAATCATGCAGCGTGAACTGCGTAGTTAACATAATTAACGATCTCTCCCTCATTAGCATAGGACATTAGTCTGGTTTTCGAATCTGCCACTATGCTGACGCCATAGGCATTTATAGCTCCGCCCTCTTTTAAAAAGAGCACAATCTCATTTGAATTTTAAGCGACAGTTACCAAAACGGCAAAATTAACATCAAAGCCTAAAAGTGGCAGTTTCGAAGTGTTATAAAACATTATTTATAAGGTATTTTGAGCTGAAAGTTTACATACACACTTTAGGGACATAGTAAAGACTTATTTAGTAGAGACAGAGACTTGCAGATCTTGCAAAAGGGGAATAATAGGTCCCCTTTAAACTGAACACTAGTATCTTGCAAAATAACTAGAATGATACTATGTACTGCCATCATGGCAAAGACAAAATAAATTAGTTATTAGAAAGTAGTCATTAATGCTATTATGTATACAAATATGTTGAAAAAATCTTCTCTATTAAACAGCACTGGAATAGAAATATCACTGGAGGGCTAATAACTTTAATTCTAATTAAAAGAATGGATTAAGTTTTTATTCATTTTATTATCTTGAGCTATATTTCAATTAAAAGTGTATTTATAGACTGAAATAATATGCTTTTTTATTTGTTAGTGTCAAATGTCAAATGCTATATGTACAGTACATTCCTCTTCCATTGCACTGCCCTCTATAATCCATCCCGCTTTTCTCCTATTCATCTCATTCCTGCTGACCTCCCATTTTTTTGCATGCGTTCACAGGATGCAATGGTGGTGATTCTGAAAAGTCTTTTCCCGGCCTGCTTGTTCAACATAGTGGGCTTTGGATCCAAATTCAAAACACTGTTTTCCACCAGCCAGAGCTATGATGAGGTAAAGTCCCCCGCAGAGAGCTGCTGTCACTGGCCTCATTAGATCAGCAGTTAACACTGAGAGCTGCTAGACTGTCCAGAGGATCTATGACTGTGTTTTTCTGCCGACGTCCACAACCAAAGCTCTGGGCTTACAGAATGAATTGCTTTTAAACCTTCATATGATTTCAAAACAGATAAAACACTGCTTATTCAGTATTCTCTGCTGCAAGTCATTCTTAAAATGCTTAAATGCTGTACAATGTAATGCACTCTCAGAAATAAATGTACGAGAGTTGTCACTGGGGTGGTACTTTTTCATTTGTAGCTAAAGTGGTCCATATTGATAGCTTAAAGCACAGGTGTCAAATCTAGTTTCTGGAGGGCCGCAGCTCTGCACAGTTTAGTTCAACCCAGGGTCGTTCTGAAATTGTACCTCTACAGACGTTTCTGGAGACCACGAAATACGTCCCGGCGGCAGGTTTTTCTGCAGTTTTTGTTTTCACGAATCCACGAGAAGCCACCGTGTATGCTTTTTGAGATCTCAAATTTCCCTCGTGAGTGCCATTCGCGCCTGCTGTTTTGGCATAAACCCACCAGAGGCCGCTGTCGACTGACATTTTGACAGACTTTTTGACTGACTGAGCGAACGATCGATTGACCCACCGTCCCCCATCCCTAAACCTAACCAATTTAATCGATTGACCTGTCCACCCACTTCCCTAAACCCAACCAACACGTTTCAAAAGCAATCCAAAAGAAGTGTATTTTATTTTTTAGATTCTGTTTTTTTCTTACCTGCTTTCTGGAACCGCTCTTCACCGGACTCGAACCCCGTCGTCGTGGTCAACTCCTTTCTGCCTCTCAAGTCCGTCAACATACATGGTGCGCTAATGGGACAAACTGGTTGCAGCCGGAATGCCATCCATACGGAGGCAAGCGGTCAGCTGGTAAGGAACGGCATCACACCGCCCCGTAGCGTTCGCTTAAAAAAATTAAATGCAGCCATACGTACCTCTGCCTAAATAATTTGCGGTCTCCAGAAACATCTGTAGGGCTGCATTTTCAGAATGAGCCTGTGTTGGTTTAGTTCCAACCCTGCTTCAACACACTTACAGTACCTGTATGTTCAAACACGCCGGAAGGACTTAATTAGTTTGATCAGGTGTGTTTAATTAGGGTTAAAGCTAAACTGTGCAGAGCTGCTGCCCTCCAGGAACTGGATTTGACGCCTGTGGCTTAAAGGGATAGTTCACCCCAAAATAAAATGTACCCAATATTTACATATCCTCAAGTGGTTGCAAATGTTTATGAGTGTCTTTTTTCCTGCTGAACCTAATAGAAGATCATTTGAAGAAAGGTGGAACATCCTGTCAGGATTCTGTCATTTCGGTCTTGTTAATTCTTGTTTTGGTGGCAGAATCGACACTAGTTTTCTTGGCTAGTATGTTGTGCCCGACTTGAGTTTTCTCGAGTCAAGCTCTCATATTTCCTGTCTGTCTTCCTCTTTGTATGAGTGGTATCTTGGCCGAGCATGCATTTTTAACATAAAATAAAAGTTAAAAACATACTATTTTTTATTTTACATATTAAGGTTTTAGTTATGATACTCCCAAAATAATTCCGCAGAAATCCACAGATTTTTACCAAAATTCTCAGCAGAAATAGCAATAAACATCCGCAGATTATAAGTTCCTCTCACATAGTATGAGACATGACCACACAAATCAATGATTTTGACATGACTTCTCCCAAAAAAAATTATATGCGACGTAAACATTGCATTGTGGATGCTCACCATAAGAGAAATCTAAAGGTTTTATATATATATATATATATATATATATATATATATATATATATATATATATATATATATATATATATATATATATATATATATATGAATAATAAATAAATTATTTATTTGAAAGTAAACTGATAATAATTTGACAACTAGTCTTATATCATGTTAACTCTAACATCTAACATCATGTTAATTCAAAGTGCATTAACTAATGTTAACAAGCATAACACTGGATTTTAATAATCCATTCATTTTCGGCTTAGTCTCTTTATTCATCTGGAGTCACCACAACGGAATGAACCGCCAACTTATCCAGCATATGTTTTACACAGCGGATGTCCTTCCAGCCACAACCCAGTACTGGGAAACATCCATACACACTCAATTACACACATACACTATGGCTAACTTAGTTTATTCAATTCACATATAGCGCATGCCTTTGGACTGTGGGGGAAACCGGAGCACCCAGAGGAAACCCACACGAACATGAGGAGAACATGCAAACTCCACACAGAAATGCCAACTGACCCAGCTGGTACTTGAACCAGCAACCTTATTGCTGTGAGGCGACAGTGCTAACCACTGAGCCACCATGTCTGATTTTAATATTTAATATTAATATTTAATTAGTTAATGTTAAACTATGATTAATAAATGCTTTACAAAATTATTCATATTTAGCTAATTGTTTGTAAAAAGTTCATGTAAAAGTCATGGAACTTTAGTAAATGTTTATGAACACTGTAAAAATACTAATTAATCAAACTATTTTTTCAGAGACGGCCACTAAAAAATGGCGCGGCTTGTTGCTGCTTGTTCAAACTATTTATTTAAAATTAAAACACAGTTCTTAAGTTTTCTTTCGGACAACTTAATTGTCTTATTTGTATAACAGGAGAGCTTGGCATTGGCTTGTGAGTATGTGAAGAAGATCCGGGCTGATATGGGCGGCACAAACATACTGGCACCACTCAACTGGATCCTGCGGCAGCCCATGCACAGAGGTCATCCTCGGCTGCTCTTCCTCCTGACTGACGGAGCCGTCAGTAACACGGGGAAGGTCATCGAGTTGCTCCGCAGCCACGCTCGGTTTACCAGGTCAGTGCTTGTTCTATAACATTCATGGGTAACATTTAGTGTAGGCAAAGTCTATAGAATACACAAGAGGTCACTCGTATAGTTTTTAATGGAGAAGAGTGTAACAGTCAATAGGGCGAATGAAGCCCCGCCTACTAGTACAGGAGCCAATCAGCGATTGCTATAGACTGAGACTTCTCAGAAGGAAGGGACTCGGACCAGACCAGACATATACTTCTGCAGATTTTGTGCGATTCGAACGTTTAGAAATAAACCTAAAGAGAACCTAATGACATGTATTCATAAGCTTGGCAAGCATTTTTAGAGAATTTAATGATTTCCCATTCAAACCGAATGCCCGAGCATGCTGCCCAAGAGGCGTTTCAAAGATGATCGCAGAGTGAATAACTTGCCTTAAAGGGACTTTGGGTTAGGTCACAATTCATGCTATTAACTTCTGGTTCATTACCTGCCTATTATTAGGATATTAATTGTTCATTAGTAGTTATAATGTATGATTTTATTCTGCATCCCTAGTCTTACCCAAATTTTCTACCCTATTAACTATTAATAAACAGCGAATAGTATAGCTAATAGTAGTAAATAATAGCTAGTAGAGTTAGTTAATGGTTTGTTAATACGGTGAATTGTGACTTAAACTAAAGTGCTTTCGGAAGATGCCTCTATTTAATATAAGCAACATTACAATTAACATTTGATCATTTTATGCAGTTTTCTATAGCAGTGAAATATACTGTGCCTGTCAGCAACATGCCTTGCCACCCTCGGCTGCCTCAGGAAGCAGATCTCACGTCACGTTTGTGAGAAATACTACAGTAAGAACTTTACCAATCAGTATTTGATGCATTTTTTGTGAGTTGCAACCATGAGTCACACACAAAGTCATTACAAAGTTCACGCGCACACACAGCGAGGACATGCACACACACACACATAGCGCAGACACCCACACACACAGAGAGAGAGCATGAGTTTAGCTTCGCACTCTGTTTGCACACATATGTGACAGGATACAGGTTAATCCTCACTGTTGTATGGATATCTGTTATGTTAATCAACAAAATAAACCTGATTTAAAGTCCACAAAACGGGATTGAAGCGTTTTCTTTTATAATTGTTCTGACACGCGGCTGTGCTGATGAAGTAAAGCTAAGCTAAATCGCTATAATTTATTACACACATGCTCTGTTTTAAAACATTTTAAACTTGTAAAAGTCATTACAAGTGCATTAAAGCAATGCAGTTTAACATCAGCATATTCCTTTATTCTTAACCATAAGTAAAAACAGCGACAAACATTCAGTATTAATCCACACAGTGGCAAAAGCTGAAACTTGATCACCGCACGTGTGTAGGAACAGCTGACGGTGGCCATAGCAATGACAAATGGCAGTAGATAGTGAGCTCACAAAAGCATTTAAATCCATAAAGAAAGCAGCATGCGTTGTGTTGTCAACATGGTTTTAGACGCGATATGAGAATATAAAGGGTTAACCACATGCAGTACAAGCGGCGTGGAGTGATTACAAGTAACAAAACACAATCAAATACATATTTTGCAAGCTAGAGAAAACAAGGAGGAAGCCATTTCAATCGCACTTACTTACACTTGTGAAATGGAGGAAGAAACTGATCCATGAACTGTGTACTGTAAAGTTCCTGTCAAGCTCTGACAAAGCCCCATACATTAATAGTATTTTCTGATCCTTCCTTTAACAAACGGCCGATGAATCCCCCGCTGTAAGAGTGTAGATTGCTGAAGCACTTGTCAGAGAAATGACGGGAACACAGCACAAAACTGGGGCTATAATGCTTCATACTTCAACCACTGACTCTTCACAGCCTCATCAGGGAAAGTAACACTAACTTTCCCTCACACTTCAGAGCACAGCGTCTTCACGACGATTCAACCGGGATCTGCTACAGTTTTTGTCTTCCTAATTTTCTTTGTAGTGTTTGTGGGTGGGGGTTCCAATTTTTCCTGGTCTACGCTAGCAACAAATGGGCGGGGCTTGAGTTCCATATCACCATCATGCCAACGCGGCAAAAGACTCGTTGCAGCAGCGATTCATTCGAACCACTATGAGTCGACTCATTTATAGATGAATCAATAGTTTGTAACACAGTGCACTTTCAGATTTAAGCCTTAGCTGGATATTTCACTTCACTTAGAGCTGTTACACACTGCATGGAGGGTCAGTTTCAAAAACCCACAATAGGAGCTCTTTAAACAAACTAATTAAGCTAAACATGACTAAATTTAATTTGTTTGTTTAAATTCAGCCCGTATAAATAGTTTACAACCTCTTACCTAAAAAAAATGTATAAAACCAATAAATGAAACACTTGATAATAATTGTGGAACCAACATCACTACTTGCTATACACTTTTATACACATATACACTTATTTAACAACACACTTTACATGCCAATTTGCACATAACAACTGCACATATATAACGTTGTATATAGTAATATAGCTGTACATACACTTGTCAATTTGTATATTTGCATTCAATACTTACTTGTATTTTTTAAAATATATTTATTATCTGTTTTTTGTCCTGTCTCTGTAATCCTGTTGCACTGTAGAAGCTCTGTCCCGAAAACAACTTCCTCTAAATAAATAAAATAGAATAGATAAAAGCTCTTTCTGATTGGAATGAACTATTTGATGAACTATCCCTGCTAAATAGGTCGTAACAGATTATGTAGAATAGCATATATCATGACCTTAAATAATGTTCGCAAGTTATATGAATATTCTTTATGGTTTATTTTTGGTGCTACCCAAAACACAGTCCTTTCATTTCAATGCTAAGTTAACACCGCCTTACAAACATACTATCGAAAGTCATAAGGTTTTGGAATGATTAAAGTAATCCTTTAACATCGCAGGTTGAAGGATGCAGAGCAGCAGATCTATGCAGGTAATAAGATCATAATCAGATCAGCACAGACTCTAGCTACGGTAAATTGATCTCTCTCTCTCTCTCTCTCTCTCTCTCTCTCTCTCTCTCTCTCTCTCTCTCTCTCTTTCTAATCCTTTCAGACCCACACTAGCCATAACGCCGCTGCTATTCGCACGCTTTGTTTCCGCACGCTGTTGCTTCCATCTCCCACATCCAGTCAATTTATCACCTGCCGAGATGTTCACCTTAAAGAAGTGCTGCTTTTCGTCCTCGTCCTCTTGAAGTAGATGCTACAATAGCTTTCTTTTCAATGAAAGTGTAGGTTTTTATAGCAGTTCAATAGACAAAAGCTGAGGTCAAACACAAAGAAGGTGCCGGCCACGGTGTAATTTACTCTCTTAAACTGCACTTCATTGATCATCCAGAATGATCACAGATGGGTCTTTCTCTTGTTTCTCCGCTCTGAGGACACAATTTACTTTCTTTGCTTGTTGGGGATGGATGTTTCGCTGTGAACTTATCAGATCTGAAGATTTCCACTCTTTAGTAAATGGACAGATGGATTCTTTGAGCAAGTAGTGCATCAGATCTCACACGCTGTGAGCCGCAGATGCTACTGCTCATGCTGAAGGTCACTTGTATTGAATTACTACTGTTTGCATGTGTAATAAACCTCACTGTTTTGGCTTGGTTTCAAAATTTTGTGAGCTGCCCACTTAGTTAGCATTTTAAGGAATCATATAGTAGGTATATTAGAAGAGCATATCATACGTTCAAGGGATAGTTCACCCAAAAATGAACATTTCCTCACTATTTAGTCACCCACAAGTGGTTCCAAATTGAGTTTCTCTATTCTGTTGAACACAAATAAGATATTTTTAGGAAAGCTGGAAACATGTAATCATTGACCTCCATAATATTTATCATTTTGAAAATGTGCGTAAAAAGCACACAACGTAGGATACACTTTTTATCTGATAAGAAAAAAAAATGTGCATAAATGACGATGGAAACATTTACAAAACAAATTCCAATATGTATAACCTTTATGGGTCAGTTGGCATAAACAACTTTATTGTCAGGCATAAATGTGAATTTTACATATTTCTTCCAAAGAGTCAAGACATAATGCACATACATTGATAATTTTTTAAATTCATTTTATACAGAACTTATTCAGATCCAAGATGCATCAAGCCTGATGTACAAATGTAGGTTTTAATTTCACTCTGGTAAATCTTGGGACTTTAAATTGAAGGTTAGACTGCAATGGTACAAATTAATGACTATACACTTCCTGACAAAAGTCTTGTCATTGATCCCAGTTTTAAAAGCAACAGAAAATAACTTGACTTCTAGTTGATCATTTTTAAAAGTACCAAATTAGTAAAAAATTATCTGTTGAACTGCATCATAAATCATCACCTATTGGAACCCGCATGGACCCACGATTCTCATAGAAATCAGTCAAGTTTGGTGATGGTTTGGAAATCATGGTTTGGGGTTACATTCAGTATGGGGGCAAGTGAGAGATCTGCAGAGTGGATGGCAACATCAACACAACCTGAGGTACCAAGACATTTGTGCTGCCCATTACATTACAAACCACAGGAGAGGGCAAATTCTTCAGCAGGATAGCGCTCCTGCACATACTTCAGCCTCCACATCAAAGTTCCTGAAAGCAAAGAAGGTCAAGGTGCTCTTGGATTGGCCAGCCCAGTCACCAAACCAGAACATTATTGAGCATGTCTGTGGTAAGATGAAGGAGGAGGCATTGAAGATGAATCCAAAGAATCTTGATAAACTCTGGGAGTCCTGCAAGAACGCTTTCTTTGCTATTCCAGATGACTTTATTAATAAGTTATTTGAGTGATTGCAGAGATGTATGGATGCAGTCCTCCAAGCTCATGGGAGTCATACACAATATTAATTCTTTTTCCACTGCACCATGACTTTATATTCTATACTGTACATTATTTCTTTCAAGTGACAAGACTTTTGTCTAAATATAGTCAGACCTTACTGTCCTAATTAAATAATTAGGAATCAAGGCATGATAATATATTTTATTTTGGTAAAGTAAGCATAATGTAGAGAACTTTGCCTTTCATATAAGCTGCTTCTGAAACCAATTATCAAGTTCCATTTGTATTTGTTGTTTCTAACTTGAATAGCCGACAAGACTTTTGTCTTATTTAGTGCTAGAGTAGGAGTGCTAGAGATAAAAAAATTTTGAGAGAGAGAGAGAGAGAGAGAGGCTCAATCCCAATTCTATTTTTGTACCCCTACCCCTTCACCTCCCCATTGGCCCTTGAAACAGAGTGTGAAGGGGAAGGGCTTCAAAATTTACCCCTAAGAAATTTACCCCTACAACACCTGCACACTTCATCATATGCCATCGCAATCTTTTGCTTCATATGAGATGGACGATGGCGACTGCTGTAGATATTCTAGTTGCAGTAATGTTGGTTATTTATATTCAGTAAAATCATTGAAGGCAATGATATCATGTTATCATAACGATATAATGTGGCAAAAAGATCATAATTGTAACAGTAAAACACGAACGCCGTTATGACTGTATTAAAACATTTGCTTGTTGTAAAAATTTGTAATAATGACAAAAAATACAAATTTGAGGATCTCCATACTTCCGTGTGCAGCCCTAATGTTATTGTAGATGGTGTATTCTGGGAAATTTTTGTACCCCTTGGTTTCAAGTGTGGTCCTGAAAAATCTCAGTTTCAAGGGGTATCCAGCCCTTCCCCTTAGCTCTACGCCTTCAAGCTAAAGAGATATGGGACACCCCTACCCCTTCATGTGAACGTGCAAAACGAGGGGTAGGGGTAAGGGGAAGGGCTAAGGGGAAGAATTGGGATTGGGCGAGAGGGAGAGAGAGAGAGAGAGAGTTTGTACAGGTGGTTTGTCAACCCCACTCACCTGTGTGAAGCACACTTCATAAATGCACAATGTTTGTGTCAGTTAATGTATCAGTGAGATGAATGAGTGTGATTTCTACAGGTGGTTTGTTAAGCTTACTCGCCTGTGTGAGGCACAGTCAGAATTTATTCAATTTTGGGTTTGATGTGCGGAGAGAAGGGGTCTTTGAATTTTATTTAACACAGGCTCCTTCTGAAAACGTACAGTAGCCCTATATGTGTTTCTGGAGATTGCAAATTATGTAGCCAGAAGTACGCATGGCTGCATTTCATCATTAAAATGAACGCTACGGGGCGGTATGACGCAAAGTTATAATAGTTTTTATTTCGTTTTGACCTTTTGTTTTAAAATTCATTCATTCATTTTCTTTTCGGCTTAGTCCCTTTATTAATCCGGGGTCGCCACAGCTGAATGATCCGCCAATTTATCCAGCACATGTTTACCACAGCGGATGCCCTTCCAGCTGCAACCCATCTCTGGTAAACATCCACACAGAGGCAGATGCACTAGTTTTTATTAGTTTCTATATTTTTTATGAATTAGAATAGTTTTTTAGGTGCAAGATACAAAATCATCAGAATATTGTATTCTAATTTAACCAAAGACATATTTTTGAAACTTGTATTCAGAGGACACATGAACACCATCTACCCATCCTCAAATTCAAATACAACAGCCCACAAGATAGCAGGCCTAAGTACCATTCAATATGTATGCAGCAAAGCTGCTTCTGGGGTTAGATACACAGTAGTAATGGAAAGTTCAGATATTTTCCGTGAACTGGATCTTTTGTGACAATCCTCTCATGTTAGGTCTCAACATATTAAAATATGTAGTTAGCAATTATAATTTCAGTCCGTTAAACATCACCATGATCTAAAAAAAAGTTCCTTAAAATTAAGTTTTGCAACCCAACTGAAGCATGATTCACTTATTTAAACTCCATTATGACTTTCTGTTGTGAAATACGTTTAGCCAGATCCTCTCATTTAAGCCTTCAGTTTACCCGCGTTGCAGTTGTTCAAGTTAAGTTCAGTCACAGCAGGCTGCACGTACTGCTTTTGTTTACTGAATCACATGCACCTCGTTATGAGTTCACCCGTTCTCAAATCTGGTCTCTGTGTACTGTTCTAATAACTAAATAACTCAGTATATTTTTGTTTATTTCGAGTTAGGCGGTATCAGGCATGTTAAAAAGTAAGTCTTTGTGAATAAGTGCTTACTAGAGACGGGAATCGATTCAAATGATTAAGTTCAATTTGGTGATTTAACTGGTTCACTTAGAAGATCCGTTTAAAAATAATGATTCCTTCACAATCAGGATCAGAAACTATACAGAAATAAAACCCATTATTGGACACAAATGTGTTAAATAAATACTTTTAAATGTCCGCTCGGGTTGTATTTAATGCTGTCACCTAGCTGCTGTCATGTCCAGCCATTGTTTTTGTCGCGGGCAAAGACTGACTGGAGGAGTACCAGCTTGATCTGGTCAATGGCATCAGGATTACAGACTCTGATGTGTCGTATGGCTCAAACACCAGGCGTAAAACTGGCATCGCGAAGTAAAGGTTGATCAGTCAGTCAGTCAGTGATTCAGTCAGTCAACAGCAGCCTCTGGCAGATTTACGCAAGGACAGCAGGCTCGAATGGCTCTCGCGAGATAAATTTGAGATCTCAAAAAGTGTACACAGCGGCCTCTCGTAAATTTGTGAAAATAAAAACGGCAAAAAAAACGTAGCTCCTGGGACGTATTTGGCGCTCTCCATAAATATATATAAAGGTACATTGTCAGAACAAGCCTGGGTTGTTTTTATTCACCGCGGTTCAGGTGCTCTCAGAAAAGTTGGGTTTTTAATTGTCGTTTGAAGAATAACACCGTTTTTAGCACAGTTAGTTTCTTCTATATGTCAGAAACCCTCTTTTTGTACCAAAATCTATTTATTTTGTGTGCTTGTTCTGCACTCTCTAGGTTTTTTGAGACAAAGAGTTGCACAATATATATGCTTCTAATTCAAATAAACAATATGAATAGCTTCCTTCCTGGCTCTGACTGCCCGCTTGCCAATCCCCAAATTAATAAAGCAATAAAGTTCAGAGATTCCGAAACGGATATTGTCTGGCAGAGCGTTGCAGATTGATAATAATGTGCAGCTCTTGTGATGTTTTCATGGATTTACGCACCTGCAGTATCTCAGTGTGTGTGTGTGTGCTTTCATCATGGCAGGTGTTTTACGTTCGGGATTGGCCAGGCGGCGTGCAGAAGGCTGGTTTCAGGACTGTCCGCTGTTTCCAGAGGCACAGCTGAGTTTCTGGCAGAAGGGGAACGACTGCAGCCCAAGGTCCTTCATTTCCTCTGACATGTTTATCTTCCAGTCTGCTATTCTGAATGTCACTGCAGAGCAATTACAGCAGAGGCGTAAATTGCAGAGCGTCCAAATGTATTAGCAATTAACAATTGGCTTTGTTTAGTCAAACATGAGTTAGGGTAATAATCAAAGCAGACAGCACATTTAATGTTTGATTCTTCTCTCTCTCTCTCTCTGGGGTTTAAGACTGGTGTCGATCCATTTCTACATGTCATACTGTGCTTAAATTATGGGTTCCACTTCCTGTTTCTGGTACTTCCTTTCAAAAGAACTGAAACAAATAATTTTAAATAAAAAGGCTGTGATAGAAATAATCCAAATACAGTTGAAGTCGCATATGCCTTTATATTATAATGAAAATATCATGAAAATGTTATATTATCATGAAAGTAATCATTCGCTTGGTATTTTAACATGATTTTAGCATAACAGTCATATTTGTAGCTCCTTTGAGCCTAATTTGTTGCCTTTTAATATCGAAATGATGAACTTAATGATGATAAACTACTAAAAAACCCTTCACTGATTGTAATTTATTGGAAGTTACTTATATAATTACTTGAAAGCATTATGGTGCTATATATTTTCTTGTTTTATTTATATTGAAAACATTCACTGTCTTGTTTGAGTTCAGTAGGTAGTGTTTATTTGGGCTGTCATTTGTGTTTGGCAGATGATTAAGTCTCTAAAGAAGTCCATGACTTCAGTACTGACGGATATCTCCATCGAGTGGCTTTATCCAGAGACGAAGGAGATCCTGCTCTCTCCAGTGGGAGCAACGTGTCTGTTTCCTGGTGATCATCTGATTGGATACAGCGTGGTCTGTGATACTTCACGATATCACTCCAACCCCAAATCAGTAAGATATTCATCCATATTTTAGAGATAATAGGATATAATATGTATTACTATTCAAAATTATTTCATTAATGTTTGAAAAAAATAGGTTTATCTAGGATATGCATAATTTACCTGCAATTCTAGAATCACCCATTTAACTTTTTATATTATTTGCACATAATTGTTTTAAGTTTTACTGTATAATGTTTGATATTGCAGATTTCAATCTGAAGCAAAAAATCTCCCAAACCTCCCATTTCTCTCTCTGTTGTGTCAGGACAAGCGGCGTCGCTACAGCATGATGCGCTCCAATGAGTCTGCCAGTTCAGTCTTCTACCACTCTCTGGAGGAGGATGCTGGGAAGGTTTCCTCTGACGCTCAGGGGCCGCACAGGGACAATCAGGTCGGCTCACTGTTTGACGGTTGCCAGGATACCATGTCTGAAAGCAGCCCTACTGCCACAGAGCAAGACATTATAGGTAAAGTAGAGCTCCATACAAATGTGTGCCATTAAGCTCCAAACGACTTGAGTGTTGCAGAATTTTCATTTAGCTTTAACTGTTAAAGTTTCCAGAAGCAATCAGTGTGTTTACATGCACGTCCTTAACCTGATTAAAAATGACAGTGCATCAGGTCATTTAAACATGTTTACCCTTTTTTTCTTTTTCAGAGTGAGGAAATAAACTACTTTAGCATAAACAGATCAGCACAGCTAGATTTTTTTCCATTTTGCTGATTTCGTTAAATGTGACAGGAACGGGCCTTTGGATTTAAGCAAATTCAGACTGAGCAAATGATTTATTTTAAGAAATATACAGCAAAATATACAGCTTTCTTGACCAAAACAAATGTATAAAATGGTGTTCTTATCTCGTGGTTCAGAAATAGAATAGAAATAGAAGGTAGGGCCACCTTTATCAAGCTTACGTTTCAACTGCTAAAAGGGTACCAATGGTATTCTTTTCGTGGGTTTGGTGTACGACAGAAAGTTTCAGTCGACGTCATTCTCGCTCAAGAAAATGTCAAAGTAAAGCTGTATGAGTCATTCACATATAATATGAGAAGCACTTCTCAAAAAACAAAGGGTTTATAGACATAAATACCTGTGTATAAATGTTCATTACTAACGTTTCTATGAACATGATTTGATTATAACTGCAGATCAATGATGCAAAATATCCTATTGTAACGTCTGCGATTATATAAAATAAATAAATAAATCCAACATATATGAACACATACAGACCCTTACAGTCTCCGATATGTCACCAATTATTGAAAAACTACACACAGCATTCATTTAGTCCTTATTTGGGTCCTAAAACAACACAAAATATAGCCTACAGTCAATGCAAACCTCTCATCTGTGTCTTTAATCTTCACCAGCACATGTAGCCTCTGTTAGAAAGTAATTCCATCATTCCGAGTTCTTAATAGTCCAAAAGGTGATGATATTAGTTAAACATGGCAGTTTGTTCATGTTTTAGGTTGCTGAAAGAATCATTTGCTTCTTTGTTTTTCCGGGCTTCTCCTTTGTTTTTTCACACTTCACCATTTCGTTTGTCCGTTTCTGAAAGGATCGGATGTCAGAAGCACTTCAATAATCATGCACACGTTATTATCATCAGCTCAAGAAGTTTGTTATTTCAAATATAGACGCGTGACGAGCTCTCTGGAAAAAAAAAGAAGAAAAAACGATCACGCTTTTAGACAGGCTTATAAAATGGCTTTGTGACTGTTCATCAATACGACAACGAGGTTTGTTTGAGCACGGGTCGACCCCGGCTTGTTATTATATGTATATATTATTACGGTGTAATGTCTCGGCTGTGTTTTTAAAAATGCCGCTTCCTTTGTTTTCATTCTCCTGCTTGCCCACGAGTGAGTGACGTATGTCTGTAAACCAATATCGTCCAGCTGCGCGTCTAGCTTCACCTTTTGGTACCATTTTGTCGTGCTAGGTACCCTTTGGAAAGGGTACCCAAAAAGTGGTAAGGTATGGTTCGCTTTTAGGGACCCTTTGACAGTGAAAACGGCCATAAAAGCTTTCTGTACCATACTGTACCACTCAGTGGAAGCAGGCTATTAGAAATAAAGGTACAAAATCTGTCACTGTGGTGGCACCTTTTTAAAAGGTGCACTTTTGTACCTAAAAGGTCCACGCTTAGACCTTAAAGCAGGGGTGTCAAACTTAATTCCTAGAGGGCTGTAGCCCTGTAGAGTTTACTTCCAGTCATGCTTCAACACTCCTATCTGTATGTTTCAAACAAGCCTAAAGCACTCAATTAGTTTGATCAGGTGTGGTTGGAACTAAACTGTGCAGAGCTGCGGTCCTCCAGGAACTGACACCACTGCCTTAAAGGTACCACAAGGTACACTTTCATCCTTTATATGTACTAATATGTACCTTGAAGGTAGAAGTGTGGACTTTTAAGGTACCAAAGTGTATCTTTTGAAAAGGTACCACCCTAGTGACAGCTTAATTGTATGCATTTTTGCATTACCTTTTTGCTTAAGCCTACTTTTGCTTGGCTTCACAACTGACTTGTGAGAGCGAGAGAAACATTTAATAATTCATTCTTGAATCTAAACAACCCCGAAAAACTTTACTATATTCTCGTAGAGGACAAAATGGCTGGTCTAAACTGGTTGCAAATCAGCCTATATGTACACCACTAGTAATGGTTAATCAACGCATTTGCCTTATTTAAATAATCCACTTTTAATCTTGTAATTAGAGATATTGTCTGTTTTTATTTCTTTTTCTCTCATTTATTTCTCATTTGCTGATTATTTTATTCATTTGATGATGTCATTAGGCTGTATTACATAGACTATTTAATATACATATCTAAAATGCTTTAGCATTCAAGTTTGCTTTGTACGCAATATACCGCAAGTATATTTCAAACCTATGTGAAGTGCAAGGATTGCATCTTGAGAGGGTAATGTGTATGAGTATTAGGTTTTTAATTGCGATATACTCAATTTTTACTGGCCAAAAAATGGCATTTTCAGTTTATGGCTGAATAAACAGATAAATGACTGAAAATATGAGCCAAAAAAAGTAATGCTCATTGATCAGAAGTGTTCTTAAAAGATCTTTTTTTAACCTTAGATCCAAGTATAATCTTGCTTTGGACTAGACTAAAAAAGTTACTGTAATTTGTTACAGTTAAATTTATAAATTACCCCTTAAACAATAGTTTTGACATGGTTGAAATATAAAAAATGCATTTTAATATTAATCAAAATATTTAGTTTGCCCAAGAAATGAAATACATTGACTCAAAGGTAAATTATTGTTTCTAAAGACAATGAATTAAATGAATTTCTTTAGTTCGACTGAATGAAAAACCAAGTAAAGATGTACTTTGGACTAAACTATTGTATAATAAATGCATATAAAGGTAGGCTATGCTATCGCTAGTTATTTTATTTTCAAGGAATAAATGAGGTTATAATCAGAAATCATATTTTTTACTTAATCCATCATAAAAATGTACTTTGAATGAAAGATACAGTTGACAGTATTTAAATACTCAAAATTAGATATGCAAATGATTACATTTGGATAGTTCCCACAAAACAAACTGATTTTAATAAGAAAGTCTTGTAAAACAGTTATTTCAATAAGCTTAGCAGTGTATTGGTGTGCATGTAAAGGGCATCAATAATAATTTTCTTTTTCTTTAAGTCTGTAAGCTGTAACAGAGAGACGATCTAAAAGAATATGAGTGAAATGACTGTTTTTGCACAGGAACTGACTCGAGCACCTCTCCAAGAAGACGTGCTTATAGTACGAATCAGATTGTGGATTACAACCCCATGAAGAAGACCTACACTCCCAGTGACCCCAGCTCAGTGGTGGGCAGAAACCCTCTGAGAAGAGCCAAAGTCCAGGAGCTCATTGGACAGAGTCATCCTGACCACGGCGCTCAGTGGAAAATGGACTACCAGGTCAGTAGATATTAGATCATAAGACCTGAAACATGCTACACAAAAATGAAAGCGCAGATGTTTTTTGAATCATTGAATTGCAGAAGCATTAGGGATGTGGTTTTAGGAACTTGAAATGACTCGTTCGACTCACTAAAATGAATCAGCCTTTCCATTGCAAAGAAAAAAATAGGATCGATTATAATGAATCAATTACCTAAAATCATTTGGATTCCTTACTGCATATTAGAGAGAGAATTTTTGTCATGTAGCGATTTACTATATTGAATCCAGAACTAGATATGAAGTATTTAGGATAGAGCAATTCACTAACATGAACTGAATCGATATCACATACAGGAGATAGAAGTTTTTAGGATGAATCAATTCACTAGAATGAATCAGATTTCTGAACCCTACATATGAAAGAGAGTGAACAGGATGAACTGACTCGCTAGAATGAATCTGATTTCTAAACCTTACATATGAAAGAAAGTGAGCAGGATGAACTGATTCGCTAGAATGATTCAGTTTTCTAAACCTTACATATGAAAGAGAGTGAGCAGGATGAACTGACTCGCTAGAATGAATCAGTTTTCTAAACCTTACATATGAAAGAGAGTGAGCAGGATGAACTCATTTGCTAGAATGATTCAGTTTTCTAAACATTACATATGAAAGAGAGTGAGCAGGATGAACTGACTCGCTAGAATGATTCAGTTTTCTAAACCTTACATATGAAAGAGAGTGAGCAAGATTAACTGATTCGCTAGAATGATTCAGTTTTCTTAACTTTACATATGAAAGAGAGTGAGCAGGATGAATTGATTGCTAGAATAAGTCAGTTTTTCTAAACCGTGAAAAAGATTGAAAGAGAGTGAGCAGGATAAACTGATTCAGTGGAATAAATTAGATTTCTGAACCCTAAACTTGAAAGCGAGTGAGCAGGATGAACTGATTCGCTAGAATGAATCAGATTTCTAAACACTACATATGAAAGAGAGTGAGCCAGATTAACTGATTCGCAATAATGAATTGATTCGCTCGAATGAATCAGATTTCTAAACCTTACATATGAAAGACAGTAAGCAGAATCAATTGATTTGCTTGAATGATTTAGATTTTTAAACCTTACATATGAAAGAGAGTGAGCAGGATGAATTGATTCATTAGAATGAATCAGATTTATAAACCCTACACATGAAAGAATGAGCGGGATGAACTGATTTACTAGAATGAACCAGATTTTCTAAACCCAACATATGAAAGAGAGTGAGCAGAATGAACTGATTAGCTTGAATGAATCAGATATCCTAATACAGCATATGAAAGAGAATGAACCATTTATGATGAACTGATTCACTAGAATGATTCAGATTTCTAAACCCTACATATGAAAAAGAGTGAGCGGAATGAACTAAATCACTAGAATGAATCAGATTTCTAAACCCTACACATGAAAGAGAGTGAGCAGGATGAACTGATTCACTAAAATGAATCAGATTTCTAAACCCTACACGTGAAAGAGAGTGAGCAGGATGAACTGATTCACTAAAATGAATCAGATTTCTAAACCCTACACGTGAAAGAGAGTGAGCAGGATGAACTGATTCACTAGAATGAATCAGATTTCCAAATCCTACATAAAAGAGAGAGTGAGCAGGATGAACTGATTCACTAGAAGGAATCAGATTTCTTTTATCCAACAATGAGTCATTTATAGCCCAACGTTGGGTTGTTTTTTCAATTAAATTTCAGTTATACTGTTTAACGTAATGTTTGGATTTATTCTTATTTGACTCAGCATTTGTAAGTGTAAGATGAACTGATTCCCTAAAGTGAATCAAATTCTCCAATAATTAAGAGATCCCATGAACTGATTCACAAGAATAAATCAGACTGAATATCAGACTATAGTAATGCAATGTCTACTTGCGTAAATGCTTCAGATCTAATGGTGATTCATATCAATAATGTGTTTATTTTTATGAATCATCATCTCTTATACTACGAGTACACGAGAACCATTACGACTTGGAAACCATGAGAACCATTTGTATCTGTAATCTCCTTTGTGCACATGTCTTTTGACACAAAGCAGACGGCTTCTATTTAGGAAGTTGTTGTTTGCTTCAGAAGGAATATCTGTAGGCTGCGCCATCTGCTAGAATCAAAGCATCTGCTATGATATGAGACGAGCTCCACACAATCATCTGCTCATTCTGAAGGGTTATTTGAACTCATTTCTGAGCTCTGTGATGAGAACGCAATTCGTGATTCAATCTTCTTACCTCCACATCCACACAAATAGAGTTTAGACGGCACAGACAGTGAAATGAACCACTGGACATTTAAGTCACAGAAGTAGAGTACTGTGTAAAGGTTTTAGGCCAACGCTAAGTCTGTTGTTTTTTTTACAGATGGTATAATAGATATATTTGACCCTTTACCACATTTTTTTGTCAATTTTTTTTTTAATTGAGATTTGCAGGGGGAATAAATTATCTTGCATTTGATGGATGGTTTGTTAGGATAAGAGTTAATGTAGGTTAGGTTTGTAAAAGTCCATTCTATTGGCCCAACGACGGAATTCAATGAATGGTCGAAAGTTAGATGCGAGTAAGCCTTTTCTAGTGCTTCTTAAAAGAATTCTGTTATTTATTATAATTTATTTAGATTTGTTTTTCAGCTCCGAATTCAATCTGACTCCAATTATTAATTGATCATTAAATTTGAACTGTGTTTCTAATTAGTAATATATCACATTCATCAAAAGTAAATAAATTTGGGTATTTGATTATTTCAGATACACTATACTTTAGGCAAAGGCCGGTATAAGATTCTGACGGAATGATAACCTTGGATAAAAATATCACGGTTTCACGATATTGTGCTCACTGCTCTGAAATATAATCTTTTTAAATGTCTGGGTAAAAAACAAAAACTTTTTTTTTACCTTTGAAAACAATATATTCTATTTTTTTTTAAAGATTTATAAGATTTTGGAGCAGTAAACAAGTCAGGCTATATAATTCAAATGAATCATTGACTTCTGCTGTCTTCATTTGTTTCAAAAACTCTGATTTCTTTACAATTTAAAATGGCATTTTTGGATATTTTGTCTGCTGGAGATACTAAAAAACTAACAAAAAAGTCAATTAAAAATCTTACACATCTTATGGACAGTATTACAGAAAATGTTGGCGGTATTAAAACCTTGACTTTTCCAAACAAACCGTGGAATACCTTGAAAACGGTTATCGCCCCATGCCTACTATACTTTCAGTTATTCTTTCATTGGGGACCAATTGTTGTTCTGAGTCCATGCATGGCCAATTTCAAATGCCTTCCCCATTTGGGCTCGCCAGCTTGATTCTTAGTCAAAGGTTTGCAGGCGACTGGTACCCTTTTAAGTCGTCCGCCTACTGCTTGCTCTGTGACAGAAAAGGTAGTCTACCCAGTCTTTTACCATGCAAATTGCCAGATCAAAAGTGACCAGAAAGCTAAAGGCCTATGAATAAGTGCTATCTGCTTCTTTATTCGTGATCCTCTAGTTTGATCCACACTGGCCTTAAAACACCAAAGGTCAACAAAAGTGTCCACACAATTTACTTGTAATAATGATTTCAGTCGAATTAAAAATAAATCAAATATAACATTTTATTTGTCAGGTAAAATTGTATTATGCCAATTACATAAAACAATCAGAAAGCCAATTCCGAGATGATGCTGTAAATATACAACATCCATTACTCAACGATAAATCAAAGAGTTAGAGATGCATACCTGACCAGAGAAGTACATTTCAGCATAGAAGTCTCAGAGACTCCCATGCTGCAACGGGGTGTCTTGGCTACAAGATCCCAATGATATTTTTGCATATTTTCCTTAAATACTCAACTTAGAACAAAGAACCATAAATTAAAGATAATAAAAGCTTCACCGAGACCTCTGTCTGGTCATATGTACCTAAAAACTAATCACCACCTGGAGTAAAAAATTCATAATTGACAGAACTTCACACTTCAGTAGGACTTTTCCCAAACTCAGACAATAATTATCATAATACAAGTGGACAACTGCAAATTTTAGAACATTCACCAATAACACAGAGACATTTAATTTGATACCAAAGACGAAAGTAAAGTTATAGATTCACAAGATATACCATATGAAGAGGATGAAATTCGGTGTGGAGTGTCAATGACCTGATCTCTGAGTGATGAAGTGAAGGGGGTGGCAGAGTGGGGGGCACATGATGGCTAACAGAGGCAATTGAAGAACTTGCTTTCTTGCAGATCTGCTACTCAGACTAGAAAGTGTATTGTTTTATTGCATGGCAGTTCTTGTAGTCTTGTCATGAAATTCTATAACAGTTCTCGGGGTCTGATATTATGGAGAGATTTAGCCATCCTTACAGGTTAGAGTTTGAATTATTTTTGGTTTAATTGTTTAAGACATGTTGAAGAGAGGCTGTTTGTCCTGGTTTGAGCTGCATTTCTACCAGTGTTATTAGCAATATTGTCTGAAATGATGGAATCGTAAATGTTGAAAAGTACAGACAGGTTTTAATCCATTATGCCATTCCTTCTGGAAAGGACTTCATTGATAATAGTTTTTATTGTCAGCACGATAATGATAAGTTAATTGCAGTGAAATCCTTTTTGGAGAAAGAAAGCAGCTGATGAAACACAGACAGGGATGAAATGGCCTCCACAGAGTCCCGACCTGAATATTATAGAGGCTTTATTACATCACTTGGACTTAAAAAGAAAGATGTGACACTCTAAACCTAAAGAAGAACTCTGGAAAGTGCTAAAGATGCCTAATATTACCATAATAGGCTCATTCTGAAAGCGTAGCCCTATATACATATCTAAAGATTGCAAATTATGTAGCCAGAAGTACGTATGGCTGCATTTCGTCTTTAAAACGAACGCTACGGGGCGGTATGATGCGGTTCCTTTTCGTGCTTACCAGCTGACCGCTTACCTCCATATGGACGGCTTTCCCACTGTTACCAATTTCTCCAGTTAGCTCGCCATGGCGTCTTATACTAAACACAATGACATGACAATAGAATATTTATTTGTTTAACACACATATATCAAAAGAAAACGTGGAGCTGTTTTCAAATGTGTCTTGCTCTCACATGACATCTCCCAGAAGTGTAAGACACAATTATTTGTCAGTTTCATTTATCCCTCACTCACGTGCTGAAATATAAATGCACGTTTGGAGTCCAGAGGTGCAAATAAAAAGGTTGTCGCTTTGTCCAAAAAGTGTGGCCGTGTTTGAACAGGGTTAACATAATGAGGGCAAAAACATCCCTGACCTAGACACAAATGAGTATGTGATCAAGAGCACACAGAGAGGTGTACATCCTTTGTGACTCATATAATGGCAGCCAGACTCGTTTCATGCATGACAATTGAGCTAAATTGCCAAGGAAAACCCTCTCCATTCATAACAGACAGAAACATGCCTGTAGCTTAGTGTATGTCGGCTTTTCAAAAACACTCACCGGCCAGTTTATTAGGTACACCTTACTAGTTCCGAGTTGGACCCCGTGTTGCCTTCATAACTGCCTTAATCCTTCATGGCATTGATTCAACAAGGTACTGGAAATATTCCTCAGAGAATTTGCTCTATATTGACATGATAGCATCACACAGCTGCTGCAGACTTGTCAGCTGCGCATCCATAATTCGAATCTCCCATTCCACTTCATCCCAAAGGTGCTCGATTGGATTGGGATCTGGTGAATGGGGAGGCCATTTGGGTACAGTGAACTTATTGTCATGTTCAAGAGACCAGTCTGAGATGATTCGCTTATGACATGGTGCGTTATCCTGCTAGAAGTAGCCATCAGAAGATGAGTACACTGTAGTCATAAAGGGATGGACATGGTCAGCAACAATACTCAGGTAGGCTGTGGCGTTGGCACAATGCTTAATTGGTATTAGAATTGGTATTAATGGGCCTAAAGTATGCCTAGAAAATATCCCCCACACCATTACACCACCACCACCAGCCTGAACCATTGATACAGGGTTCCAAATTCTGACCCTACCATCCGAATGTTGCAGCAGAAATCGAAATCAGACCAGGCAATGTTTTTCCAATCTTCTATTGTCCAATTTTGGTGAGCCTGTGCAAATGGTATTCTAAGATTCCTGTTCTTAACTGACAGGAGTGACATCTGGTGTGGTCTTCTGCTGCTGTAGCCCATCTGCCTCAAGGTTTGACGTGTTGTGCGTTCAGAAATGCAAAATTTGCGTTAGAGCAGTTATACAGATGTACCTAATAAAGTGGCCTGTGAGACTGCTGTATATTTCCCACTCTTTGTTGAGTAATTGCAATACCTTTTATTTTGGGTATCTGTTACATTTATTTATGTTACCTAAAAATTTGTGGGAGAACAAGTTAAGCTATTTAAGCTAATCATATAATTTATTATTAACCTCCAACAATTTATTTTTAAAAGAGTGATTAATATATTAATTATACAATAAGCAGATTAATGGATATACTTAAAATTTTTTGTAGTTTTAAAGTTTTGAACATCACCATGTTTAAATAAAACATTTAAATATTTAAAATAAATATTGATTGTTTATTTGTCATATACATTCTAATTCCAAAATGTAGGGGAATGCAATTATATGACTTTTCATATTTAAATAATATAAACAGTTCTGTTTTTACAAACATTTTATTTGCAGCGATACTTGCATTCTTGCATTATTTTGAGAAACATTTTACACTAATAACTGTTTTTTATTATTTAAATTTTGCAAAAACAAACATTTTAAATAATATTAAAACATAAATGCAGTAAACAGGTATATTAACAGGTATATTAAAAGTCATTTAATAAGATTTTTTTTGTACTAGTAATTGGTCATTCCTCAACATTTTGGGCAACATTTATATATTATTTGTCATATTAAAGTGATTTTTTAATATTATAATTAAATATATTTAAGAATTATTTAAAAGCAAGTAGTGCATCAAATCTATTTGTTATTTTCCGTAACATTTGAAAATAATAATAATAATAATAATAGGTGACGCAGTGGCGCAGTAAGTAATGCTGTCGCCTCACAGCAAGAAGGTTGCTTCTTCGAGCCTCGGCTGGGCTCCAACAATATGCGGTACAGGTGAATTGGGTAAGCTAAAATTGTCCGTAGTGTATTTGTGTAAATGAGGGTGTATGAGTGTTTCCCAGTGATGGGTTGCAGCTGGAAGGGCATCAGCTGCGTAAAACATGTGCTGGATAAGTTGGTGGTTCATTTCGCTGTGGTGACCCCAGATGGGACTAAGGCAAAAAAGAAAATTAATGAATGAATAATAATAATAATAGTAATAATAATATAACAAATAATATATACACAATATATGTATATATACAATACACACACACACACACACACACATTTAAATATTCATATTTTTAAAAATATATTAAATAGTAATTTGATTAAATATTTTTTCCATACGACTACTGGCTCATTCCTCAAAATGATGTTGTTGTCTAATGACACGTCCATTATTTATGGCTCATATTTCCAGACATTGCTTCTCTGAATTGAGTTCAGTGATACTCCTGCATTCCTCTCCACACCCTGTCAAGAGACATATTGAACATCCAGCCACTTGCGTCTGTTGTCCAGGGTACAATTAGTTCTGACAACTGTGACAAAACCCCTGATGACCACGATGCAATTTCCAATGTCATGCTCTCTGAAAGGGGAGAAGATATCAATTGTCCGGCCAACGCTTCACTTGCACTGCACGCAATTGCCTCAGAAAATTGCATCAAGAAGAAAGTGAGAAGTATTATATAGCTTTGGCAATAATAAAAGTTCTTGATTTGCTCTCAATGTATGCTTATTAGCACTGCAGACACCGTTTTCATTTTATTGTGAAATATTAAAATTTTTGCATAATAATGTGTTTTATTATTATGTAAATATTTGTTACACTTTTTGATCATTTAATAATTTAAAATTCCTATAAAAAGGTATAATAATAATAATTTATAATAATAAATACATTAATGGAGAGAGATATTATAAAAATGAATGATATTTCACATGTTAACATGCACATATTTATTTGTTATATTAAATATTTAAATAATAATAAAACATTAAATCAAGAAACAAAGTAAAAATATTATCATTTTATTACGAAATGTTTACATTTTAACATAGTAATGCTTTTTATTATTATGTAAATATTTTTACACTTTTTTATCATTTTACACTTTTAGATAATTTAATATTTTAATATGCCATAAGAAAGCATAATAGTGAAAATAATTGAAATTGTATTAATGTATTGTAAATAAATATCTATTGATAAAGATAATGGACGATAAAATGGACGATATTTAACATTTTAAAATGCACATATTTATTTTTTAGCATTTAATAATAATAATAATAATAATAATAATAATAATAATAATAATAAAAGACGTCACAGTGGCGCAGTGGGTAGAACGATCACCTTACAGCAAGAAGGTCGCTGGTTCAAGCCTAGGCTGGGTCAATTGGCATTTCTGTGTGGAGTTTGCATGTTCTCCCCGTGTTGGCGTGAGTTTCCTCTGGGTGCTCCGGTTTCCCCCACAGTCCAAAGACATGCACTATAGGTGAATTGAGTAAGCTAAATTGGCTGTAGTGTATGTGTGTGAATGAGGATGTATGGATGTTTCCCAGTACTGGTTTGAGGCTGGAAGGGCATCCGCTGTGTAAAACGTATGCTAGATAAGTTACCGGTTCATTCCACTGTGGTGACCCCTGATTAATAAAAGGACTAAGAAAAAGAAAAATGAATGAATAATAATAAAACAGTATTAAATGTAATGTATAAGCAAGTGGCCATGGAAATTAAATCAAGAAGGGAAGTGAGAAATATTACAGATTAGCTTCGGCAATAACAAGAGTTCTTGATTTGCTTTCAATGAATTCAATAATGGTGTTAATGGCTCTTATTAGCTCTGCAGACACATTTTTTTATTTATTATGAAATATTTACATTTTTACATAGTAATGTGTTTTTATTATTATGTACAGATTTTTTTTTACACTTTTCAATAATTTTATTTCTTAAAAAGAATTCAATTTGCCAATAAGTATAATAGTAATTCAGAATAATTAATTAACACACTAAATAAAAATAAAAATGAAAGAGAGAGATATTATCAAAAATAAATATTTTACAAACACACACATTTATTTGTTAACATTTAAATGATTATTATAATAATAATAAAACAGTAATAAAAATAATTTGCAAGCAAGTGGCCACGGAAATTAAATCAAGAAAGGAAGTAAGAAATATTACAGATTACCTTCAGCAATAACAAGAGTCCTCGATTTCCCCTGGATGCATGCAATAATGATTTTAATGGCCCTTATTAGGTTTTTAGCAGGCATCAATTTTTCATGATCCAAATTGCCATTAGACCCGAGCGAAGAGAGAGCTGGAGCTGCATGGTTACCGCTTCTCAAAGAATCATTGTATTCATAAACTTCCTCCCCACATGGTGGAATAAATTACATTTATTTTCACAATGTGCTGCCTTTATGCTGGAAATGCCACATGTAGACACAGAAATGCAATCTGACTTGTTAGCATTAGTGACAAAAACTGTGACATTTAGAGTTTTTGTAAGACTTGCTGCAAGAAGTACTTTTTATTATTGCATTGCTGGAAGATTCATTTGCAGTTTGATATGATTTCTCACTGGAGAAAGTTCTGATGGTCTGTTATTGAGTGTTCAGCTCCGTAACATCCTATTTGAATTTATATTAAAATGCTGTTTATTCTTGTGATGATAACAAAGCTGAATTTTCAGCATCATTTCTGCAGTCTTTAGTGTCATAATATATCTTATAATAAATATGGGTGGTGGTTAGCAGTCCATTTGCATGTTCTCCCCGTGTTGGCGTGGGTTTCCTCCACGTACTCCGGTTTCCCCCACAGTCCAGGGACATGTGCTATAGGTGAATTGAATAAACCAAATTGGCCGTAGTGTATGAGTGTGTGTGTGAATGTGAGAGTGTATCCCAGTACTGGGTTGCAGCTGGAAGGGCATCTGCTGGAATAGATGGGGGTTCATTGCGCTTTGGTGACTTCTGATAAAAAAGCCAAAGGAAAATGAATGAATGAATTATAATAAATATAATCTATAAATCATTCTAATATATAGATCTGCTGATGAAGTAACTATTATTGGGGCTTTGTAACATTGACAAAAATGTAGCTAAATAGTTGAAGAAGCTAAATAATAGATTAATCTACAACCCCAATTCTGAAAAAGCAATAAAAGTTTAGATTTCATCCGTCTCATTGGGAGTATGTGCCCAGGGCTACATTTTTGAGAACCAAGAAATGTGTGTTTATGGGTACATATGGCTGCATTTTGTGTGTAAAATGAACGATACAGACCAGTATTGCTAACAGCTTATCTCTGTATGGACATCTTTTCTGGCATCAAAGTAGCTGGAAGTTATTCATTTTTAATGAAGTCGGCGGCAAGCTCTGTCGAAAGTGGCGTGACACGTTTTGGACGATGTGAGCATCAAGGAGAGTTGAAATCAGGTCAACTTTTTCTGGTAATAAGCCATGACGCAATTCGATGACAACCTGTTGGAATGTATAATTCTACCAATTGAGAGGATTCCAGAAAACGCAGTTCAACACACTTTTGTTCCCGCTACATTAGTTCCTAAGCAAAACAAAGCACAGAGGTTGATTATTGTTACAGTGCATCCGGAAAGTATTCAGTATTCGCTTCACTTTTTCCACATTTTTTATGTTTCAGCCTTATTCCAGAATGGATTAAGTTCATTTATTTTCTCAAAATTCTACACACAATACCCCATAATGACAATGTCAAAAAGAATTTATGTATTAATGTATACATAATGTATTATAAATGTATTACAAATGTATTATAAATAAAAAAGCTAATCTCTCTGATCTTTTCAGATCTCTCTAGAAAAGTTCAATAGAATTTAGGTTTGGGCTCTGGCTGGGCCACTCAAGGACATTCACCAAGTTGTTGTGAAGCCACTCCATTGATATATTGACGATGTGCTTTGGGTCATTGTCCTGCTGGAAGATAAACCGTCGCCCCAGTCTGAGACTAGTCTGAAATTAGACTAGCACTTAAATATGAACACAAAAGCCTCGCTACACAAACAGCTTTTAATTGGTTTATTTCATTAGAAAACATGTAAACATATTTTATCATCAGAGTGCCAATAGCAGCATAGCCAGAGAAAATACTCAAGTAATGAACACTACTCAAGTATGTACTACATTTAAATTTGAATTTACTGCACGACTGTTAGAATAATCTATTTAGTAAGGAAGAGTGCATGATGTAGTGGATACATGACATCACTGCGCTACAGACTGCAGCAAGGACTACTTGCCTAGTAACGTATTTGAGATTGTCAGAAATTTATATAGCGCCCTCTAGTGGATTTGTGAAAATGAAAACTGCAAGAAAACGTAGCCCTGGGTATATTTCTTGGTTCTCAAATATGTAGCCCTGGGCACATATCTCTAAAGTCTTCCTGGGTTGACTTTATTCAATAGACTGATGTACAACGGACATATTTTCCATGTTTTTACCGATCATATTAATTGTATTGTGTAAAATAAACAAATTTAGATTTCGAAGGCTGCAATGCACCCCTAAAACTTTTGGATTTAGCTCAACTTCCCTTTTAATTACAATTTTTAACTGAAGGAATTGAGGAAACTAATTGTTAATGTTTTACAGTAGCTCACAGTGGCTTTGGCATTATGTCAGTTTATAGTGGTGTTGTCAAAAGTACTGATATTTCGACACATATCGACAGTGAAATGTTCTGCTCATTTCTCCATCAGCCACAACTGGCAAGCCTGTGTGCCACATCCTCTAGAGGACGTCCCGTAACAGCTCACAAACCCCCAGTGCTGCAACAAGAGATTCTCCAGGGGGAGAGTAAGGGAGATCAGACCCACCCCCTTCCATCTACACAGGGTCCTGTTGTGGAGAACGGCTCCAGGTCTTCAACAGACAGTCCATCTCTGGGCAGCACCGGTGACGCAGGTCAGTTCTTATGACAAAATAACAAACACTTCTCACCATTCTACCCTAGCTCATTGATTACTCATTGGTTTTTGATTGCAAGTTTTCTAAAATGTAATGGTTAATATGCAAATGATTAGTTATTAGTAATGTTTGTTTAATATGCAAATTATTAGTTATTAGCAAAGTGATTTATTAGCATGAAAATGCTCTAATTTGCAGAGACCCGTAAGGGACGTGGTGGTGGGGAAAACAAAAATCTGTGCTAAAATATTAAGTTTGGAAATTTGATTAAACAAACCAAAGTGAAACTGCACTGGCACGATGGATGATATGGTCTTTAACAGCAAATAATGCAGTTATACAGTTAACAAGACATTACTCGTGACTATTTTACTTTTTATTTAAACTAACAGTTTCTGTTTTGCCCTTTTGTTTTGACTGCTGAACAGAAGCGATCCTTTGAACGCAATTCATTCATTCATTCATTCATTCATTCATTCATTCATTCATTCATTCATTCATTCATTCATACATCCATTCATTCATTCATTTTCAATCACTTTTCTGGGGCCGGTTCGCGGGGGCAGCACTCTTAGTAAAGGACTCCAGACTTCCCTCTTCCTAGACACTTCCTCCAGCTCCTCTGGGGGGATCTGGAGGTGTTCCCAGGCCAGCCGAGAGACATAGTCCCTCTAGCGTGTCCTGGGTCTTCCCCGAGACCTCCTCCCGGTGGGTCAAGCCTGGAACACCTCCCTAGGTAGGCGTCCAGGAGGCATCCGAAACAGATGCCCGAGCCACCTGAGTTGACTTCTCTCAATGTGGAGGAGTAGCAGCTCTACTCCGAGCTCCTACCGGGTGACAGAGCCCCTCACCCTATCTATAAGGGTGCGCCCAGCCACCCTGAGAAGAAACTCATTTATTCCGCAATTCATTTAACCTTAAATGTTATTTGTTCTTTTTGTTTATTTTGGAAATAACTGACCAACAAAAAAATTCAATAAATTTAAGATACAAATTATATCAAACAAAATTCATTTAAAAAAACGCAAAACTTTGCTAGGTAACGCAAAAATCTAAAACATATATATATATTTTCCTCCCACCTAGGTCTTCCACCCATTTTTTCCCCACCACCATGTCTCTTCTGGGTTCCATACTAATTTGCATATATATCTAGCATAAAATCAAAATAAAAAAATTGAAACTTTATATGAATCAGATTCAAAATTCTTGTTTAATTTTTGACGTATTAGAGTAAACATTTTTTTACAAAGGGAGTTTGACCACCTTTTTTGAATCAAATGTTGCATAGTCAAGCAAATTATGCATGCATCGCTCTGTAAAAACCTTCAACATACATTTGATTAAACATGTGAAGTTTGGTTTATGTATTTAGGATATAGAAGGTAAAATGATTACATTTTAATTCTTTTTCTGTTATTTCCCCAAGTACCGTTTAACAGAGCAAGGACAGTTTCACAGTATTTCCTATATATTTTTTTGTTTGAGTGGAATAAATAAATAAATAAATAAATAAATGAATGAATGAATGAATGAATGAATGAATGAATGAATGAATAATTGTATTTATTTATTTATTTATTTATTTATTTATTTATTAAGGTCTATATCATTAGCCCCTTTAAGAATTATTTTTCCAATTGCTACCGAACAAACCACTGTTGACTTGTCTAATTAACCCAGTTAAGCCTTTAAATTGCACTTTTAGCTAAATATCTTGCAAAATAACTAGAAAAATATTTATTTTGTCATCATGGCAAATACAAAACTAGACTTACACAGTTTTAGTTTACTAGAACTTCTACGTTAAGCTGCTTTGACTAAATCTACATTGTAAAAAGGCTATAGAAATAAAGATGAATTGAATGGAATTGAATGGAATTGAATTGAATTGAATTGAATTGAATTGAATTGAATTGAATTGAATTGAATTGAATTGAAAAAAGGAAAAACCTATATTTTAAAATGTATTGACACAGCACTTGAAAACTATTTGAAAAAGAATTAAAATTTGACAACATTTTGCTTTCCACGGTATATAGATTTATGGCTCAGTGCAGGAGAAAAAAACTCATTTTTAGAAATCAGCCTTTCAAAAAATGTATTGTCATTGAAGTAAACAGGCACAAATTGACAATAAGATGTGACAAAAGAACAGTTAAAATTTTAGCCTCACCTTAAGTTCAAGAATAAAGATTCCAGTCTCTGATGCATAATAATCTCAGCGCCGCTTGGGCTCAGTTAAGCTGGCTTTTAGCACTATAATTTCAACACCCATAATCAACTGCACAGTGTGGGCGTGAAGACACTTGACATTATACAGGGAGAGACTACTACTGAATCAGCTAATCACCCGTAGTTGTAAAATCTTTTTTTTTGTTTATTTCAATAGTGAATGTGAAGATTTTGTGCTGCTCTTTTTCAGCAGATAGATCTTTGTTATATACGAGTGATTGTAGAGAGTATATTGATGGGATCAGAAAGACTCCAAAGCATGAACTCTAAGGATTCAAACCAAGTATATGCATGGAATTTCCTCAAAACTTTCTTAGAAATGTTTGATGTAAAGATCATGGAGAAGTCATAAAAAAAATCATAGAAGTGGACAGGAGTTGAAGATACTTCCAGAATAGCTTGCTCTGGCCATTGGGATTCTGATGGGATCAGTCTCTTATGCTCACCAAGCTTGTATTTAAAATAAAATGTAAATAAATCTTTCTTTATGATTACTGTAATACACTGTAAAAAGATTTAGTGATTCATGTTTTTTCTTTTACTTTTTTATGCATGGCATAAAACTGCTTTATGAGACCTTGATCTTCACTATGGGACATTTGTAATAGTTAGAACTAGGGATGCACTGATCCCGATACTTGGATAGGATATTGGTTCGATACCGCATATTTTTGCTGAATTGCGTATTGGCCAGCTTTTACCGATCCAAATCCGATCTTGCACGTGCGCTGTATTCTGTGTAATTTAAAAGCCAACAAAAGCCATGAATGTAGCCTATTATAGACACTAGAACGTTGTCATGTAGACCTACTATATCTCAAATATTCTGAAGCTATTTAATGTGAAGCACAGATGAATGTTCAAGCGGTTAAATTCATGTTCAGTTCAGAGCTTCCCGCTGCTGCGCCTGTCAATCATTCTTCATTCATTCACAATTCAAGCTGCGTGTCGCGTTCATAACAACATGAAAAACTTTCTCCAAAACTAATTATTCCTGTTAATATAAGTAATTGGTCGAGAAATGCATTTAGTTTAGCATTAAATGGCTTCATTTTGACCTGCAACATGGAGATCATTGCGGTTTCTAAATCTTGTTGCGCTGTGTCTGTTAGACCAGCAGATCGCATTCGCAACACTGGAGTAGAGAGGGTTATTACCTGCTCTTCACACACAAAGTAGGCCTACCTGAAACTTTAAATTCGAAAAAGGCTCAATAATACATTGGCCAGATCCTAAACGCACTGATTTCTTCCCTTTTTACTGCTGTTTTGGACTGGAAGTGTCCGCAGATACCGGAGGGCTGCACGCTGTGTCTCAGTGATGCATCAAGTGCTTCATTCACGCACCGGCTGCACAGGTGCGATGTGCTCCGCTCCGTAAAACTCTCTATAATATTAAAAGTTTCTGTTCTCTCGTCCTTCCAACTGACTTTATTCTTCCAAGGGGAATACTTTCAGTGCTGTGAATAGTTTGTAAAGCCTGGTGCATTGTGATCAAAGTTGATTAAATTAATAAAAGTGAAACTGACAGGCGCATATAGATTGTCATTAACAGAAAACTATTTAGCCTAATATAGACTACTCTGAAACTGTGGATATTTCACTGTACTTTTACTTATATTCATATTTTATTTAACAGACCAGTTTGTGTTTTGATTAGGGTCAATAGTAACCTGTTACAGAGTTCAAGGAAAAATCTTAATATTAAAAAAAGAAGCATAAGCTAGACCCCAACCGATCAATGTCACAACGAACGCTCAAATAATGTAGCCTGGTTTCCAGCAAGCATTATGTTTTGGGTTAGATTGTGCCATCTGTCGTGTATATGCCTATAGGTCTGTTATTTTACTAAAGAAGATGTAATATTTGAGTTTAGCACCAGAACTGTAGAAACTGTATTATCAGAAAAAAAAGGCACAGTATCGGGATCGGATCTGTATCGGTCGATACTCTGAATTTCAGCATCGGATCGGTTCCAAAAAATGGTATCAGTGAATCCCTTGTTAGAACAAAAGTATTGTAATGTGTAAATATAAATAAATTTTGATTTCAAAGGCTGCTATCCAAAAAATGTTGGGATAGAAGCATGTTTAGAGGCAGTTTTATTTTTATTGTAATTGTTTTATTGTTTGGGAAATGATTAAACTAATTGCTAATGTTTTACAAGAAACATTTTATCCCAATCTGACATACAAGACTCTGTACTCTCCTAATATACTGTATGCCTGCATGTCAATTTTGCCTTTGGACATATATGCCAGTCAGTCATGCTGTGTGCTCTGCACCTTCAGTTCATGTCCAGCTTCAGACTGTGTTCAATGGTTTTCTGAAGTTCTCCTAAGCTCCTGTGGCTGTACTAAACACCACAGCATGATGTTTTTTTATGCAGTGCCATCTGAGGGCTCAAAAGGATGTGCACATTCAGCCTTGCTCTACAAAGACTGAGATTTCTCTGGATTTCCTCAGCCTTTTCATCATGTTATAAATGGTAGTTGGTGCAATCTTGCATTGAGAAATGTGATTTTAGATTTGTTTGACTATTCACTCATGACTTTCAGCACAAAATAATGAGCTGTAATTCAGTTTTGCTAGCAAAATTACTATGGAAGTGTCTCAATTCTTAAGCGTTGCCATTAAAATTGTATATGTAAGAAATTCACAGCATTCAGCAATACATTTTAAGACTGTCAGCAGAGTTGAACTCACCTGTTGTGAGCAATTTTCCTGTCATTATTCATAATATGCCAGACTCAGCTTTTAGAGGCCTTTTGAAATGAAAGTTTATATACATTTAAAGGCATAGTTCACCCCAAATTTTTTTTTATCATTGTTTTATCATGAATTTCCGTTGAACACAAAAAAAGATATTTTGAGGAATGTTGGTAAGCAGTGGCCTTGACTTCCATAGTACTTGTTTTGTCCCTATGGATGTCAGTGGCTGCTGGTTTCCAATATTCTTCATAATATCTTGTATTGTTCCCAGAGATGGGTTGTAGCTGGAAGGGCATCCGCTGCGTAAAACATGTGCTGGATAGTTGGCGGTTCATTCCGCTGTGACGACCCCAGATCAATAAAGGGACTAAGCCAAAAAGAAAATAAATGAATGAATGAATATCTTGTATTGTGTTCAACAGAAGACGTTTAGTTTCAAATTAATAGTTTAAAGACTGTTTTTGAGTCTTTTATGCCCCATCCAGCTGCTTTTTAAAGACTGATATCATCCTTAATACGGTATTTGATCAGAGTCTACTGTATCTTCATTATACATATCTCTAACCTCTGGTTTTAACAAGCAGCTAATCTGTTTCAAGAATTTTATTCAAAAAACACACACACACACACACACGCACACACGCACACACACACACACACACGCACACGCACACACACACACACACACATTGGTTTTGGTGGTTTAAGAGGACATTTGATGGAGTGCATGGAGTGAAACCGGACTGCATGGAGTGAAACCGGACATCGCATGATGTTATGTGAAAAGGGTCTATTACCTTATCCCCCAAACTCAACCCTCACATAAAATCTGTGGCAAAATATTGAATGTTAAAAGATCCTGTTAAGTATGATTTTTAAACATTTGAAATTTGTGAACGCAAGGCATGTCCTCATAAACCACCAAAAAAACATTTTAATACCTAGGTCATATTCATGTACATACTTGTTACCTGCTAAACCACCAAAACCAGTACAAAAAACACCCAGAACACATAGAAATGCTATCAAACTCAACAAGCAATTCCTTATTTTTATAGTTTTAACTTGTCATTTATGCTTTTTATGAGCTCTACCTGCTGTTTTTTTATGTGTTCAGCAAGGAAATCCATCTGTTTATTCCTCTGAATATTATGTTTTCCTTCTGTTGTGTTTTTTTCTGAGCAGATGGCTACACGCATCAGCTTTGCGAAGTCGAAACACCACAAGATCCTCATGCACCAGAATTCAAGGCCACTCACGGAAGGCGAGATTGTAAAGTGGTCGTGTCTGGGCTTCTGTGTGGGAAACAAATGAAGTGGGAGGTAACCTTTGACATTCAACCCTATCTAAATGGCAGAGAGAGGGAGGAAAAGGTGCATGAAGACCTGTGGAATGAAACTTTCCATCACCTGGCGGGACGATCAATTATTCAAGACTTTGAACACATGGTGGATAAAGAGTGCGAGATTGAGCATGGTGAGGAGATGAGCTTTTATTAGCTCATCAACTGATGGTTTTTCGTAATATATGCAAACTACATGACGTACAAGTTCGTATTTGGATTTTACCTATATAAAATATGTCTTGTATGCAATATATATTGCAAAAATACCCATTTACATACAGTTAAAGTCAGAATTATTAGCCCTCCTGCGACTTTTTTCCTTTTCTTTTTCATATATTTTCCAAATGATGTTTAACAGATCAAGGAATTTTTCACAGTATTTCCTATAATATTTTTTCTTCTGGAGAAAGTCTTATTTGTTTTATTTATGCTAAAATAAAAGCAGTTTTTATTTTTTTAACAGTAATTTTTAATTCAAATTATTAGCCCCATTTAGTAATATTTGTTTTCGATTGTCAAACAAACCACTTTCATTCCACTGTGACGAACCCTGATAAATAAGGGTGTGAGCCGAAGGAAAACGAATGAAACATTCAGATGCAACATGTACTGATCTAAACCTTTGCAAATTGACACTTTTTGTTTAATCTCACTTTAAACATGCCAGCTTTTGCCACAAGTTCCCAATAAATTTCTGACCTGCCTAGTTCATCTTAAGAACGAAAACAATAACTATAATGCCCTTTTTAAAAGAGACTTTTAAATGTAAGTGACCACTTCAAAGGGATCGTTTATGTGTTTTAAATAAGACGTTTGTTTTGTAAACCACTGCTAATGCCTTCAAAATGTAAATACAAATATTATATTTAATAGCATTTAACAAAAAAAAAATCTACTTGTATATATAATTATATATATAATTACTACTTGTATAACACATAATTAATACGTAACATACTTTAACGCACCAATTAATAGCCAACCCAGTGAAATGATAATAATTTTAAAGTGGTCTCTTTATTTTTTCCCAGGTGTGTATTAACATCCACACTAATTCACAATCATGTTTTGTTTATTATAAGCAATTGCTGCATAAACTCCACAAAATAAGATGGATTCTGATTGCATCATTCTAATTGTCAATGCTTTTATAATTCATCAGTGAAGTAAAATATTTCTGAATGTGATTCCAAATCCATCATTTGCTGTAATGTGCGATCTGCTATTCTTTGCATTTCAATTCCTTGTTAATTTTTATAGCTACAGTGCTTAGCACAAATAAGTACACCCCATTTTGAAAATGAGTATTTGAATCGATTTTTCAGTCATTATGGGTAATATATATTGATGCATTTGAACGAAAATGCATTTATTAAAATAATATTTTAGTCGCAGAACATCTTTAGAAATAAAATGAGTATACATTTAAATGAATGTGAAATATTGCTAGATAAAATTACAAACTACCAAATTTCAACAATTTTTTTATTTATTTTTTTTTTTATTGAATATTTTTTCCTAACATCTCCTAATTATGGACCATTATCATAAGTTATTTTGTTAGACTAGCTCCAGATTTGGCTTCAGTATCTAATGTATATGCACAAATATAATATTGTAAAGCATCCTATAGAAAATATGAATTTAAAGGAGAGATTTGTAAGGGGTGTCCACATATATGGTGAGCACTGTATATTTTTATAATTATCATTAGTTGTTGCTCTTTAAAATCCCTCAACTGTGCTATTTATTTTAGGTTCTGGAAGAAGGTACCAGCTTTACGCCATCCATACGAGCAAAGCCTGCAACATCTTGAGCAAATACACAGCGTTTGTACCTATCGATCTTGACAGCAATGAATATTTACCCACCTGCGTTGAGTACAGCCACCCTGGTAAGTCCTTCTCTGAGCCTGGCATTTGCGATCATTACGTCAAAGATGCTGTTCTTCGGAAGAGAAAAACAGATGAAGCACTCGCTCTTGGCTTAAGCACACAATTGAATTATGGTAATGACTCTGTGTGTTTGTTTATCTACAGGGGAGGATCATAAACGAAGTTCGCACTGCGGTTCTCGTTCCGGCAGCAGGAAGTCCCGTGGCTATTCTGTAGGTTTGGGTCGCTCACAGTCTGGAGGTTTGACGGGGCAAGATGACGCAGCTCTGTCCTACAGTAAGATGACAGAACACACACTGTTGGGAACATTTTCAAGTGTCAAAATTATTAGCCCTCCTGTCATTTTTTTATTTTCTTTTTCAAACATTTCCCAAATGATGTTTAACAAAGTAACACATTTTTCACAGTATTTCCTATAATATTTTTTCTTCTGGAGAAATTCTTATTTTAGTTCTTTAATTCTTATTATAGTCTTATTTGTTTTATTTCGGCTAGAATAAAAGCAGCTTTTAGTTTTTTTTTTAAAACCGTTTTAAGGTCAAAATTATTAGGTTTTTTTGGACTGTCTTCAGAACTAACCACTGTTATGGAATGACTTGCCTAATTACCCTTACATGTTCAATTTATCTAGTTAAGCCGTTAAATGTCCCTTTAAAGGGGCTGTATGTAAGTTTTTGACTATTCTAAAGCATAAAAAACCATAATATGTTTGCAGATATTTAAGAAACATGAAAAGTGATCAGTTTCAGTTTCAGTTCAGTTTCAGTTTCAGTTTCCTTTATTCCTTTATTCCTTTCCTTTATTCAAAACATCACAATAAAATTGTAATGCAGAACGAAATTACGTTGCAACAGACCCAACAAGAACATAAAACATCACTATACAAACACTATAAAATCCTAACATGATAGACAAGCTTTTATAATTTCATAAAAATATAAAAAGTTATATAAGATATAACCTGATTTAAATAAAATCTCAGTAGAGAGTAACTTAATGCTAAAATACCTATTTCACCATTTGTTATAATAGTTGTAATATTAATAATTTCTGCTAGTTTAACTATTTATTGATTTATTATTTTACACTAGCTATCAGTAGTGTTTAAGAAATGGTATTATTCAAAAGTCTTATAATGACAGGATAAAAACTACCACGAAACCGCACTGATTTGCTCCTCAGACTTCTGTAACGCCTGCCTGATGTGTGAGCAGGCTATAGCCAGGGTGAGTTGGATCCCTTAAATTGCTATTTGCCCTAGACAGACAACGTCGTTGATAAAGTTCCTCGATAGATGTCATCTTGACTCCAACAGACCTTTCAGCGGACTTTATGATCCTCTTAATGGTGTTCTTGTCAGATACACTACTATTCTCATACCAAAGGGAGATGCCATTAGTGAGAACACTCAACAGCACCTCTGTAAACCTCTGTAAAAAGATCATTCTTGTTTTTCTGAAAAACAGTGCTGAAGTCAGATATTCTGCTTTGAAAAATGTGTGTTACGTGTCAGAACGTCTGTCTTAGTTTTGGTCATTTAACCCACCCACTGCTAGTTTAGCTAATTAAATTTCAGCACCCTGGGTTGTCTTGGTGGAAAACCGTGAATTTGATTCATTCAGTCAGGAAGGCTCTCAAGGTGAGTATCTGCGACTGAAATGCAACCTCCAGTGGACAGTAGCAGACTCAGAGTTCCACATGAGGGTATTATTTAGCAAATAATATAAATATTATAAACCTTAACATTAGGTGAGCAGGTTACATTGTAACCCTGTGTTCTAACAACATGCTACATGATGAGGTTTGCAGCAGTTTGGCTGCTTGTACCAGTTGAAACACGACAGAATTTTAAACACAGCCATTTAGATGCACAAATATGCACTCTCTCACGAAAGTTAAGACTTATAATCTAATTATTATATATTAATCCTTTTTAACATTATTAAATGTAGATGCTGAATCTCTGATTTGTGTTGGCTTGCACTAAGTCACAGTTCTAAAGTTCAGTTTCAAACAGTTTATTTTATTTTCAAGATCTGAGGTGAACTATCTGCTGCTGCTTTCAGTAGTATGACATAAATGTCTCGTAAAATGGCATACAGACTCACATTATTAGCATTTAACAGTGAATAAAGCACATGAGGTGGACCTGAGGTGACTATTGTTAGTTTATTCTGTTGTTCAGCTGCAACAAATAGAAGCCGTTTCTAAAATATACATTTCAGGTCTTGGCTAGAACAAAAACTCCTTTTAATATGGAGAATGTTCCTTCTATCGTGTGCCGTTGCTTTTATATAGAGCCTGATTTAAATCAGCCTTTAGGCTCCACAGTCAGGCACACTCCTTTTGATGTCATCAATCTGGCAACCTTGGCTTGTGTGTGTTTTGAACCAGCCGTGCAATATCTAGTTCAACCACTGGGTGTCAAGCTTACACACTGCATCTTTAAGCTGAATACTAGTAGCTTGAAAAATATCTAGTAAAATATTATTTAATGTATCCGGTGTTCTGCAGATTTTAGCTCCAACCCCAATCAGACACATCTGGGTTAGCTAATTAAGCTGTGGTCACACTAGAGTTGCGCTTGCGAAATTCTGTAGTACGGCGCTGTGATGATTAGACACTTAAAAATGTGAGCGATTGGTCCATATTTTACATTTCTGTTCAGAGAGGTCATGTTTTGATCTTCGATTGGTCTCACGCAATCATGTGATGAGATTTCGCAGGTCTGAATTCACCAAGCTTGAACTTTTTGCAGTGTGCTGCAAATCTTCACACACGAGCTTGCATTTCCAGTCTGACGCATTCACGTACGTATGAATGGAAGTCTATGAGAAGAAACATCAAGTGTGACCGCAGCTTTACTAGGCTTTCTAGAAACATCCTGGCAGGTGTGTTGAGCCACGTTGGAGTTAAAATCTACAGGACATTGGACCTCCAGGACTGAGTTTGAGAACCCCTGCTTTACACCAATGATCAAATATCCTGAGGCTGCATAAATCAGACCAAAAACAACGACAACATTGTTGAATCTAGCCAAAATGTTTTCTTAATGACATATAAAAATTGGACACATTATTCATTAAGGACACATTCAATTGTTCATAAATGGCAGTAATGACATGTATAATGTTAGAAAATATTTCATGAAATGATCTCTAAAAAAATGTTTAACAGTTTCTACAATTATCAAACAGATCTGTTTTCAACACTGATAACATTTGAAATCAGCAGTGATGGTGAAAATTCAACCCGGCATTGCAGGAAATATATTTTGCATTACATTTCAAACATGTATTTAAATAGAAAACGTTCTAATAGAAATTGCAATAATATATTTCACAATAGGTTGTGTTTTTTTATTTCATTTTATTAAAGAACACAATATTGCATAAATTGCAATGCAGTGTAAAAATGTTTTACACATAAGTCCATCAATTTCCAGCTAGTTGTAAAAGCATATAGAAAACAAAAAGCATCCTTACATACAGTAGGACATAGAAAAGATGGAGGGAAAAAGAAAGAAAAGAAGAAAACAAGGGAAAAAAGGGACAATAAGATGGATAAAGAAAGTGCATAAAGAAAGGAATGATATTGTTTACAGCATTATGACTCTTTATTGAAGTGTTAAAAGCACAACGGGCGGGGGCGGGGGGACGCATCTTTTTCAGATAATAGAGATTTTCAGGATTTAACCATCTGCATGGAATGCACTTCACAGGTGCAGCAAGTAGAATATGAATATTTTGGATCTGCCATTAAAGCCCTCAGGGCAAACACGTACTGTAGCAGAGCAACTGTGGGATCTTCAGAGAATTCATAATAGAAGATTTCCTTAAGAGCATCAAATACATCTTTCCGAGTTTTACTGTGTTTTTGATCATATACTTGTTGTTTTGGTGAGCATAAGAGACTTTCATAGTAATAAAAATGATACATTTTCTGAAATCACCACTAGACATTTTATGAAGAGAACAGCTTTTAAATCAAACTCTGTCACCAAAAGCACTCATTTCTCACTATCCTTTGGCTTAGTCTCTGATTTATCAGGGGTTTCCACAGCAGAATAAATCACCAATTGTTCTGGCATATGTTTTATGTACCGGTTTCCCGCTCTAAATCTCTTTCTTGATTCACAGATGTTGACGGATCCAAGCCACCCTGCAAAACCCCTTCATCCTCCAGTTGGGAACGCTGTAGCTCTTCTGAAGGTACTTTTTTTCTCTAGCTGTTTATATCCAGACAGATACTTACAGAAATCATAGCTGTGCAGGTGTTCAAAAATGTCAGACAAACACAGCAGCGTTAATCACTCAATTATGTAGCTGCTGAATTCATTAGTTTAGATGTGACCTAGAGGAGCATGGGTGAGTTTATGGAGTGCACTTCGCCTTGGAGTGCAGTTTGTTTGTTTGCTAGTGCAGAAATAATCAAAATACCAACTTCACTGTCTCTCTCATTCAGCCTCTCAAAGAAGTTCATCGGTGACCTCGGACCACTCGCAGAGATCAGTCGAGAGCCTTTTCTCTGCCAGGTGGGTGTTCTGCACTGCAAAAAATACTTTATGGGCTATGGGTTATTTTAACGATCTAATGGCATGTCTGAATCCACTTTTGCCATATTAAGGATGGGAAAAATAGTTGTCACACCAGGCGCATAGTCTAAAAGGTGTTTTGGGGCGTAACATGCATTAATTCAACTAGACTCTCATCTACCACTTCCTTTAAGAGTCAGTTGTGTCACTCCATGGCACATTAACTATTTACATGACCGAATTTGTACATGGAAAAACTGAACAATTCACTAGCGAGAAAACCGTTCGTTTGTAAAGCGCACAGATTTGTTACAATACTATTTCTAAATTAAATTCTAATTTCCAGCAAACAAATAAATTAACAATGACAAAGAGTTGTGGTCAGAAAACTGAGTTATATCCAAAGACACATCCTATCCCTATGCTCCATATGGTAATGCTTATATATCTCCAAATCCTGACAGGTGGACAAATCGAATATTGGATGCATTTCACTTAAGCGCTCTTTAAATAAGAAATAAAAACTCTGCACCACTGAATTAAATCCAGCTTTTATTTGGTCAATGGCATGATCAATTTCAGTTTCATCAAAATAGTACTGAAAAACTCGTCGCAGCAGGCGCATAGTCTAAAAGTGTTGTCTTTAGTCTCTTAATGAGTTATGGGTGTGTTTTGGGCGTAACATCCATTAAACCAACCAGACTCTCATCACCCATTCCCTTCAAGAGTCAGTTGCGTCACGCCATGGCACATTAGCTATTTACATGATTGATTTTTTACTAGCGAGAAAATGGTTAAAGATCACCAGCGTGAGGTTCAAGACCATCTAGGTAACGAGCCCCTTCATTCGACTATGGATTCAGGGAACAATGGTAGACACACTCCTCTGAAGATATCTATTACATATTTAATTTCTTAATTTCAATTGTTAAGCGCTAAGATTTGTTTCAAAACTGTTTCAAAAATCTGTTACAACACTCCAACAATGCGCCATAACACTCCTCCTTTCTAAACCAGCATGTCCATGACTGCAAATTGGCGCAAATGCACATTTAAACAAAGTGGCACAAAACGTGAAAATGATATTTGTGTCGGACACTAGGGTTGCGCATGGCGCCGCATTGTTTTAGGTGTATGATATGGTCTTATGTCTTGTTTCTAGTCCAAATATCTAAAAATTCTTATATCAAGAAGCATGTTCTAGACCAGTAGTCACCAACCTTTTAATCACCACTGAAAGTTTGACTCTTGACAATTTTACCATGGCCCGGGGGTGGGTGGGGTGTACGTATATTGCTATAGAACCATCAACAGTTCTCTCAGAGGATGACAAACTGACAAAACATTGCTGCAACTCTGATACAAGTTTTATTTATGGAGAAAGTAAAAAAGCACAGCAGTTATTGTGTGTTTTGTGCTGGATATTAATGCCTGGCTGGGCCAGTTGGCATTTCTGTGTGGAGTTTGCATGTTCTCCCCGTGTTGGCGTGGATTTCCTCTGGGTGCTCCCGTTTCCCCCACAGTCTAAACGCATGTGCTGTAGGTGAATTGAATAAACTAAATTAGTCATAGTGTATGTGTGTGAATGAGTGTGTATGGATGTTTCCCAGTACTGGGTTGCAGCTGGAAGGGCATCCACTGTGTAAAATATATGCTAGATAAGTTGGCTGGTTCATTCCGCTGTGGCGACCCCTGATGAATAAGGGGACTAAGCTGAAGGAAAATGAATGAATGAATACATTTTAAACTTGACCTGAAAATGTAAGAATTTGCAGATATTTGGACTAGAAACAAGACCCAAACTCTAAGGAAGAAAAGCTTTTTTTTCTGCAGTGTGTAGATAGAGGGAACACAAACAACATCCACAAATCGAGTTAGACAATTACTAGCACTAATTCATAGAACACAAATGAATAATTCAGCAGTTTGCATCACTCCTGCGCCATTGTTTTAAATCATGAGTCCAATTTGCATTTTGATTGCTTGTGGTATTCTGTTGGGTTCGCCTAATGAGTTCAGCTCTCATAGAAGACACTGACAGACATTCATTAGTCTGAAAAACTATCAGAAGGGAGTTGTGAAGACTGACAATACGATAAAGTCTAGTGCAGGTATTTGCCAATCATTTCCCTGTTATATATTCATGTGAAGTGCATAATGCTTTCCTACAATTAAATGAATCATTGTGACAAATATCTTCAGGCAATGAGTGTTTGTTCTATTGACGTCAAAGGTTTTTCATTTAGTTTTTCATTCCTTTTAAAAAATTAGCAAGTTCTTGAGTTTAGGTGAATGGAGGAGGTATACAGTTTTAATTACTACTTAGAATTTAGAAATATAGAGGGTGAATTAATAGAAGGGTAAAGCTGTCACATTGTACCTCATGAATATTAATTAGTGTAAGTTCCAATGATATTATTTATTCATTCATTCATTTTCTTTTCGGTTTAGTCCCTTTATTAATCAGGGGTCGCCACAGCAGAATGAATGGCCAACTTATATAGCATATGTCTCACGCATTGACTACGGCCATTTTAGCTTATTCAATTCACCTATAGTGCATGTCTTTGGACTGTGGGGGAAACCGGAGCACCTGGAGGAAACCAAAGGCGAATGCAGGGAGAACATGCAAACTCCACACAGAAATGCCAACTGACCCAGCCGAAGCTCAAACCAGTGACCTTCTTGCTGTGAGGAGACAGCACTTATTGTGCCACAGCTTTGCCCCCAATGACATTATGTAATATTTAATATTTGGAATATTAAAGTTTACTGTAGATTTACTCTAAACAAATCCTTTGAATGAGTAAATCATTTACTGTTGACTCACTTGGAATAGATCATTTGAATCTGTGAGTTGTTACAGAGTATTACAGCATGTTGCTATTGCTGGGTTCACACCAGACACAAAGCATCGCATCACTTGCTCTAGATTGCTTGCAGCTTGTTTTTAGCTGTGTATATATATATATGTATATATATGTATATAATCATAACATAAAGCACTTTGTTAGTGTATTTAATGACGACAGTAAAAGTGATTTTTTTTGTCTTTATGCCTCCAGCAAGCTAAGCCTGAGCAGGACGCGTCTCCTGACGAAAGCGGCCAGGGGCTTTATGAGCCGATCGCAGAGCAAAATCAGCAACTCAGTGGGAGAGAGTGAAAACGACAACAAGGACTACATCCCTCTGGTTTCTGCCTTTGCATCTTCTGCATATTCAATCATGTTAATTCACTGTGATTTTAAAACAACTGACATTTAAAGTGGTGAAAATCTTAAATCACATCTGTTTATTTTAATGCCTAACACACAGACAAACACGAACAGTGGGGAGAAAAGTATAGAACATGGCATGTTTTTTCCTACGAATAATACTTCTAAAGGAGCTGTTGACATGGAATTGAACCAGATTTTGATAAAGATTTTGTCTTCAACAGAGTGTAAAAATCTTGATGGTCTTGTGAGTCTCATCTGTCAAAGCTGATCTTTAATTTGTCTATTCTATTAGATTCAAGTCAGGTGTTTGGCTGGGCCATTCCACATGTTGGTTTTCTTTCTCTGAAAGCATTTGTTTTGGCTGTGTTTTGGATCATTGTCTTGCAGAAATATCCGCCTTGGTTTCATCTTCATCATCCTGCTAATGTAGATATTGGACTGAAGCAGCTAATATTCATTTACACTGACAAAGGGCAGAGGGTTTCTGAAGAGATTTCAAATGCTGTCTGGGCGTTCACTGCCTTTCTACACCTCCCTTTCTTCATGTGTTCAATACTTTTTTCCTTTGCCATTTCGTTTTTATTACACGTAACTTAATTTGTAAACTAATAAGATTTGTTTTCTTTGCATATATGGATTTCTTTGGTTGTTATCAACATCTGGTGAAAATTTCAAGTCAACAGCACCTTTAGAAATATGCTTTCTGAGAAAAATGGTGACGTGCTCAATACTTATTTCCCCTACTCTATATGTGGTTTGACTGAATACAAACCACAGATAGATTACACATGCATACAGTTGAAGACAAAATTATTATCCATTCAGTGAAATCTTTATTATTTTAAAGATATTTTCCAAGTGATGTTTAACAGAGCAAGGACTTTTTCAGTATATTCTTAGTTATATTTTTCTTTTGTGGAAAGTCTTATTTATTTTAGTTCAGTTTAAATAAAAATACTTTAACATAACTCGCCTACACTGCAAAAAAATAAAAAAATGTTTTTTTTACTTGGGGCTTTGTCTTTTCTGCTGCAAATATCTAAAAATTCTTAAATCAAGAAGCATTTTCTAGACTAACAACTTTACTCATTTATTGCTTAATATAACAAGACAATCTCTTTTGAGGGTTCTAAAAATGCTTCTTGATTTAAAAATCTTTCAGTATTTGAAACTAGAAACAAAAAAGTAAGTTAAGTCACTAAATTGCACTTGAATCTGGATGGGATAAATGCACAAGGACTTTTAATTTTCAGATAGCCAGCCCAGTGACTTCCGGTGAACTGCATTTCTATTACAAAATGGGTCTCAGACTGGACAAGAAGCACTACATTAAATTCCATTTTCCCCACCATCTCTTTAAAATATGACAGTTTATTTTACCCCAGTATTTTTAGTTTCTGCGCCTGCTGGTAGTGATGGCACTAGTGTTTACACGCTCTATAATCTTGTTTTATGCTTGAACAACTAAATGAATGCTTACGTTTATTCAACTGATTGTATTTTAATTATATTACGATGTCGATGCTGTAAAAGGAACCATATGAAATTGAAAATAGTCATTTTAACCGTTCACCAGAAGTTTACCATTGGCTGAAAAACACTAGCCGTGCATATAGCCCACTGTAGCATCTTGCAAATTAACTAGTAATATATTATGTACTGTCACCATGGCAAAGACAAAAGAAATCCAACTTAGGCTCATTGTGGAGACATAGCCATGTCTACATTTCTGGGGACAGCGAAATACGTAACTGGAGGTACGTCTGCTCACAGTTTTACCAGAGGCCACTGTGTACACTTTTTGATAATCTCAAATTTCTCTTGCACATTCTCTTGTCGTGTAAATCCAGCAGAGGCGCACTGTACACTTTAGCTAAACAGGGTTGCATTTCTGAAAACCATTGTTAGCCAATTGAGATCGCAAGTTCCGTCATTACAAACATAGTTCGTTGATTCCCAAATCCATCGTTCCAACGAACATTTAGTTAGAAACATAGTTCCTGGCTGTGTTTCTATTCCCAGTTATCCCCCCTATGCCCTATTCATTTAGAACATTCTAACATTTAAACTTGGAATTATTTTAAAAAAAAAGCATTAAAGTCATCTGTCTTAGGTGTAATTTGCTTTCAAAGTATTTTTATAGTTCAGTTTTAGCGACCTTCATGTTTACAATTGCGCTCCTTTCGCAGTGCACTCAAAACATTGATGTCATTAAGCTATAGGTGACCTATTATTTAAAAGCGTAATTTGTTACATCTTCAAAGCTTGTGGAAACAAAAAAACATAGCATACGTTAATGCTTTTAACTTAAAGTAGGTTATTTATTAAGTATCTGTACTGTATATGACATGGGCCTGCTGGCTAGAACATTTCTGCAGTGGTTTGCATGTGTCAAATTGTAAAAGTAGACTTTTCAAAAAAATGTAAAATAAATAAACAATATCCTACTTAATAATAATAATAACAACAATAATAGTAATCATCATTATCATTAATATTATTCATATTATTATTAATGTAGGAATTTTTTCATTTCCTAATAAATATTACATTTAATTTCATAATTTCTTAATTTAGCCTCATTTATTTATTTATTTATTTATTTATTTATTTATTTATATGATTTATATTTGACATTAGAATACGTGTTAGCTTTTGTAAGTGATTTTATGTTTTAGAATAGAATATGGAATGTTAAAATAACAAATAACATTTGTTAAGGAAACACAGGCCCTATATGTGCCATTTACATATATTTATATACAATTAATATGAAAATATTAATATTAATATGAAAAACGAGTGCATGTTTTTACCAAAACTAATATTGGATCTTTTTTTTATTTGTGTGTGTGTGTGTAAACAATATAACTTGCACAAAAAAATTATGTGGTTCTTCTCTAAAGAAGTTGTTCTCCACCCCATTTACAGCATCATTATGGGCGTTTTACGCGATAACTAACGTGGTTCAAACGATGGATCTGCGACAGAGAAACTACAAGTTTCGGGAAACACTTGTCACTACATCGTTGTTTTCCCAAACAATGCATCGTACTATGATAGTTTAGCTGCGAGTTACGTAGTTGTTTGGGAAAACGCACCCCAGGCCAGCTTGCTGTCGACTGACTGACTGACTTAGACTGACCGACTGACCCACTAACCCTTGTCCCGACCGATAATGTTTTCAAAAGCAATCTAGAAAAAGAAAAGGGCCGTGTGATTTCATCACATTTTTAGCCTATTGTTTTTTTGTTCATTTGCTTTTGTTTAACCTGGTTTCTGGAATCGTTTTTCACTGAACCTTATGCCTTGTTGTCATGGTCAACTCAGCTTCACGTCCCAAATCCATCAGCGTACACGGTGGGCTACTGGGCAAACTGGTAACACCAGAAAAGCTGTCCGTACGAAGGTTAGCGATCAGCTGGTAATGCTTAAAAAGCAACAGAAGCCGTCGGTGGCATCATTCCGCCCCGTAGTTTTCATTTTAAAGACGAAATGCAGCCAGACGTACCTCTGGCTACATAATTTGCGCTGTCCAGAAATGTAGACAGGGGTGCATGTCCACAATGAGCCTGTGTTGAAGAAAGCAGCTATTAGAAATTATTAAAACTGTTTAAAATGTTTAAAATGTGTTGAAAAAATATAATCTCTCTTTTATACACCACTTGGGAAATGAAAACAGAATCACAGTATAGGGCTAATAATTTTGTGTTCGACTCTATATATGCTTACAGCTTGTAATGACGTCATTGAGTATATTGCATTCACTTGACTCATAACCTATGAATAGCCAGTCAATACTTACCTAAAGGCAGGAGTCTTTATATATAGAGAGTAATATATCTGGTGACATTTAACAACCACTGATCAATATCTCATGATCGGTGCATCTGCTTAAATGAGATGTCCTGTTTGAGTAGAATATATAGCCTGTGGGTCATGGAAATTACTCAAAGTAAATGGAGATGAGACATAACCAAATCAGCAGAGCTTTTTTTCTGAGGCTAATGAAATTGGCAATGCTAAAAGACCTTCAATGGCTTCTTGAAGTTCAGTCTCTGAGCGTGTTTGTATATTTAAAGGTCTCTTGAAATGCACAGCTCTGTTTACTGCCTGTAGTACTTTCAATTGAAACATGAAGACATAGTTTGAGTTATCGAGTAGCTCCTCCCCCTTTAAAATAGCTACTAGCGTTTTGTTTATATCACAGATCTGCCAATCAGAGTCTTTAAGCTAAAGCGCATCAGATTCACAACAGCCATAGTCTTTAATAGCAATTCTGTGTCTGTCTCTTTCTACATTTTAATTGAATCATTCAGTGTACTTCAGGAGTGTGCGAATTACAGGAGCGTTTGGGTGGTTTGAGCCCCCTAAATGTTGCTTGATCCCACCTGAAATGCATCAAAACAAAATGTGGGAAGAGTCAATCCTTTAAATAATAAGAAATAGTTTTCTCTGATCTGTATTTCAAATAAAAATAATAAAAAATATATTTATACATGGCAGCATGGTGGCGCAGTGTGTAGCACGTTTGCCTCACAGCAAGAAGGTCACTGGGTCAGTTGGCGTTTGTTTTCAATTCAATTCAATTCACCTTTATTTGTATAGCGCTTATACAATGTAGATTGTGTCAAAGCAGCTTCACATAAAAGGTCACAGTAAATAGGAACAGTGTAGTTCAGTTTGTAGTGTTTAAGTTCAGTTCAGTTGAGCTCAGTTCAGTGTGGTTTAATAATCACTACTGAGAGTCCAAACACTGAAGAGCAAATCCAACGATGCGCACCTCTACAGATCCTGAACCATGCAAGCCAGTGGCGACAGCGGAGAGGGAAAAAAAACTTCACTAAAGGCGGAAGTGAAGAAAAAAAAAACCTTGAGAGAAACCAGGCTCAGTTGGGCATGACCATTTTAATTTCTCCGCTGGCCAAACGTCTTGTGCAGAGCTGCAGTCTCAGTGGCGGAGGCTGGAAGCTGGCCTCAGCGAAGACTCGTCTGTCTCTGGAGCGTCACAGGAATCAGTCTCATGTTCTCCACTCTTCCATGACCATCGCAGTAGTTGCTCAGGATTCGGCCAGGTCCAGGATATGGAAACCTTGGGATCATCTCGTCGTTGGTCTTGGATCGAATCAGTGACTCTGCATAGTCTGAGGGCCTCGGGAAGAGTATCCCCAGGTGGAAATGGAGAATAAAGAAAATAATTAGCGTAGCTGATGTTCACAGTGTATATCAGCAAGATGCATAACCTGTGTGGAAGCCCCCTAAGTGGTGCACTAAGTGTATGCTTTACTGAACAGATAGGTCTTTAATCTAGTTTTGAATTGGGAGAGTGTGTCTGAGCCTCGGACGTTATCAGGAAGGCTATTCCAGAGTTTAGGAGCTATAAATGAGAAGGCTCGACCTCCTTTACTCGACTTTGCTATTCTAGGTACTACCAGAAGCCCTGAGTTTTGAGACCTTAAAGAGCGAGTTGGATTGTAGCGAGACAGAAGATTGGTTAGATAAACAGGAGCTAGATTATTTAAAGCTTTATATGTAAGAAGCAATATTTTAAATTCAATACGAAACTTAACAGGCAGCCAGTGTAAGGAGGATAAAATTGGGGTGATGTGATCAAATTTTCTAGACCTGGTTAGAACTCTGGCAGCTGCATTTTGTACTAATTGAAGTTTGTGTGTGGAGCTTGCATGTTCTCCCCATGTTCGTGTGGGTTTCCTCCTGGTGCTTTCCTCCGGGTCCAGAGACATGTGGTATAGGTGAATTTAGGCTAAATTGTCCGTAGTGTATGTGTGTGAATGTAAAAGTGTATGGGTGTTTCCCAGTGATAGGTTGCAGCTGGAAGGGCATCCGCTGCTTAAATCATACGCTGGATACGTTGGCAATTCATTCCGCTGTGGTGACCCCTGATTAATAAAGGGACTAAGCCGAAAAGAAATGAATGAATGAATATTTATATATTTTATTTTATTATTTTTCAGGGGAAAAATTGATACAAATACAAAAAATGCATAATATTTTTTTTTTTTTGCATTTTAACCATTTTAACCTGACTCAGATTAATAAATTCTAATTAAGTTCAAGCAGTATGCATTTGTTTTCCTCTCCATCAAATAAGAATAAGAAAGAGTAAATATTGTGTCCATCCAATAGATTGCACAGAAAGAAAGGAGAGATCACCATCTTATCTAAGAGCTGTGCGAGATTATCCCAAAATGTTCATTCATTCATTTTCTGGCTTAGTCCCTTTATTAATCCAGGGTTGGTACAATGGAATGAACCGCCAATTTATCCAGTACATGTTTTACACAGCGGATGCCCTTCCAGCTGCATCCCTTCTCTGGGAAACCTCCACACACACTCTTTCACACGGACAATTTAGCTTACCCAATTCACCTGTACTGCATGTCTTTGGACTGTGGGGGAAACCCACGCGAACGCGGGAAGAACATGCAAACTCCACACATAAACACCAACTGACCCAGCCGAGGCTCGAACCAGCGACCTTCTTGCTGTGAGGCGACAGCACTACCTACTGCGCCACCGTGTCGCCTCCCAAAATGTTATCCACTAATATTTTAATATGTTAATATGTAAAATACTTAATCATGAACAGAGACTGGTAGTACGTCAAAAGTATGAACTCTGAATGACTCAAGGGGGTCGCACATGACAGTTGGAAGTATTGCATACCAGATGCGTACATTCGAATGTTATTTAATATGAAACTATTCAGATGGCACTCATTGGTGCAGCAGAAATATGAACAGTGTCCTGAGTCGTAGCTGGGTGCCATGGACAGTCGCCAACTTGTGGCACCGGTGTGCGTACACTGATAAAAATCAATGTTTAGAATTTCTAAATGCATGGCGCTGCGCGGTGCGGCGTGTCACCAAGCGGCACATCCAGTGTGCGACCCCCTTCAGAGTCTGTTTCAAGTCTGAATAGTCACAATACCTCTCAAAATCACTTTTTACAAAAAACAAACAAAAAATTAACCCATTCTCAATTTTTTAATGATGGTTAAAAGTTTTGCAGGCAGTGTGTAAATTAAATTGACACAACATGAGGTTGAATGTATTTTTATCGTGCGGAAATTTCAGAGTTGGTACACAATGAACTTAACACCAAACAAAATATAATTTTTTTTCTTTAAATAAAGTTTTACAAACTAATATCAAGAGGAGAATGTGATATGATTGATCACGGCAGGCCTCACATCCATAATCAGCAATAATGGATTCAGATTGATCCAAGCCTACAGTAAATAAGCCGATTTCACCTTACTGCCTTATCTTCGTTTTGGAAGAATCCCCTTTCAAGCCCATCTTTTCCTCCTTTTACCAGGGGGAGCTCTCGAGAACTACCTGATCTCAGACCGCCTTGTTGATTGACCAGTTGGGAGTCCTGGGCTGAATTATATCCGAGCTCAGGATTCTCTCATGAGATTTCATGCCAATATCTAAGTGTGAACTCTTGAAGTGCAGATTAAATAGAGTGTGTCTGTTTGGTGGTGCTGCAGCATTTAGTTTAGTTTATTTAGTTTGTACTTTATTGTATTTTGCTGCAAATTCATCCCGGATATTTGTTTTGGACACAGTCCACATGCATAATAGACAAAACATAACATCAACAATACCAACAACATCACATTTAAAAATACCATATACCAATACCAGGTCATTTTCAATTTAAAGTCCAATGGATACAGGTATAAATTACATCTTATAGTGGTTACTTCTACAAAAAAGAACTCCTGAATTCCTGAATTTGTACTTTCGTAAATTTATAAATAAAACACGACTTGAATTTGCTATTATTTATGCATTCCTAAAAACCAACAACTCCTAGATTGACTGTAATGATGTTTACACACTTACACCCAATACTTTCATGGATACTTTAACAAGATGCGCAAGTTTCACTTACACTTACTAGTTCACGATTAAGATGACAGATTGCCATACCAATGCAGCAAGGTTGAATGTATTTTTAATGTGCGGAAATTTCGTCAGCATGCAGTGAACTTTAAGTGCAGATTAAATAGTGTTTCTTTTTTGTGATCAACTTTATATTGTTTTTAGATCTAAACAGCTTCTTTGTTTATCTTAAGAGACAATTGTTCAAAGAGAAAAGTGCAACAGACACATTATTGCTAACTTGAGTCAAAAAAGAAAGGGAAAAATATATAAAATAACAATAATAATAAGGTTGAAGTTCTCCCCGTGTTCGTCTGGGTTTCCCCCACAGTCCAAAGACATGCGCTATAGGTGAACTGAATAAGCTAAATTGGCCGTAGTGAATGTGAGAGTGTATGGGTGTTTCCCAGTGCTGGGTTGCGGCTGGAAGGGCATCCGCTGTGTAAAACATATGCTGGATAAGTTGGTGGTTCATTCCACTGTGGCGACCCCAAAGGCGAAGGAAAATGAATGAATAATAAGGTCATATTTTACAATAATTCCTTTATATAGTTTAGAAAATTGGTGGCGAAAAAGTTGTCAAGCATCATTAGTTACAGGTTTGTCCTTAATAATTCTTGCTGCTGTGCACTCACAAGACATTATTTTAAGGAGACTATTTATCCAATATGACTTTGTACACATGTGTGGGCTAAACCAATTCTGTATTAATGTCTCTTTTGCGTCAGTAAAGCATGCGAACAACATCCTTTCTTTAGTCATACTTGTACATACATCAGTATCATCATTTAAAAGACATAAAACATGGATGAAGTTAGGTATGAAGTCAATTTCCAATAAGGAAGACAACAAAAAGTACATGAGACCATAAGATAATAGAGTGTTTCTGTTTGGTGTTGCAGGTGTCTCTGCAGCTGTCCTGTGGGGCGTTCATGTTGAACAGTGCCTTGTGTGATGCCATCAACGTGCCAATAGACAAGCTGAAGTGGACATCGCCCTTCGCCAGCCACAGAATCAGCCTTACCCATGTGTCCCACTCTGGATCCAAGCGCTCTGAGAGTCTGGAGGTCCACCGTGGCTCCTCGCCTCCTCCCAGAGACTCCGATCTGAACTCTGAATGCGAGGATCTCATGTCCCGCAGCCCTCAAGTGGACGGCGAGCATTCGTTGCATGGCTTTTCATCCGTGTCAACTGAAGCCCCACCATCGCCCATTAACTCTTTGCACGATAGCGGACGAGGGTCTGAGTCTGAAATGGTTGAAACGCCAATATTGCAAGATCCCGAAGGGATGGTTTGGGCCACGGCGGTCGCTCTGGCCTGGCTTGAACACAGCTCTGCCTGTTACTTCATTGAATGGGAGCTGATTGCGGCCAAAGCCAGTTTGTGGCTCGATGAACAGATCATCCCAGAAGGCCGAGACCTGGCGTCGGTCAAAGCTGCAGCCAATCAGCTCTTCATCATCCTCAGACACTGGGACGAAAACCTGCAGCTCAACATGCTCTGCTACAACCCCAACAGCGTCTGAGTCCTCTTAGGGTAGGGAGTACATTTCAAACTATGCTAAAGGAGAGGGGTTTACTCTGCTCAAGTCATTTTAACGTTTATTCTGTGGGTTCTGTTTTCGTTTTATGGATAGAAACTGTGTTAGTATTTTGATAACATTTGCCAGAAACATACTCTACGCAGGTAGGTAGATGCTAATGCATTGCAAGATGCCAGTTGTACGTTCACTAATAATAATAATAATAATAATAATAATAATAATAATAATAATAATAATAATAATGCTGCCTGTAGTTTTTAAGTTGAGTTAAATTAACATTTTAAGTCATTTTAACTTCACATTAAATTCACTTAAAGGGATAGTTCACCCAAAAATGAAAATGATGACATAATTTACTCAACTATTTGGATCAACTATTTTAAAAATGCTGGTAGTTTACACCCATTGACTTCTACATTACCTGACAAAAGTCATGTCGTCGATCCCAGTTGTAAGAGCAACAAATAATAACTTGACCTCTAGTTGATTATTTGGAAAGGTGGCAGAAGGTATATTTTTCTGATGAATCATCTGTTGAACTGCATCCCAGTCATCACAAATACTGCAGAAGACCTATTGGAACCCACATGGACCCAATGTTCTCATAGAAATCTGTCAAGTTTGGTGATGGTTTGGAAATCATGGTTTGGGTTTACATTCAGTATGGGGCGTGCGATGAGTGGATGGCAACATCAACAGCCTGAGGTATCAAGACATTTGTGCTGCCCATTACATTACAAACCACAGGAGAGGGCAAATTCTGCAGCAGGATAGCACTCCTTCTCATACTTCAGCCTCCACATCAAAGTTCCTGAAAGCAAAGAAGGTCAAGTTGCTTCAGGATTGGCCAGCCCAGTCACCAGACATGAACATTATTGAGCATGTCTGTGGTAAGATGAATCCAAAGAATCTTGATGAACTCTGGGAGTCCTGCAAGAACGCTTTCTTTGCTATTCCAGATGACTTCATTAATCAGTCTTTTGAGTCATTGCAGAGATGTATGGATGCAGTCTTCCAAGCTCATGGGAGTCATACACATTATTAATTCTGTTTCCACTGCACCATGACTTTATATTCTATACTGTACATTATTTCTGTTAAGTGACAGGACTTGCTTGTCTAAGCAGAGTCAGACCTTACTGTACCAATTAAATAGTTAAAAATTGAGGCATCATCATATTTTATTTTGGTCAAATAAATCTAGAGGCCTTTGCCTTTCATATAAGCCACTTCTGATACCAATTATCAAGTTATTATTTTACTGTTTCTAAAACTTGGATAGGCGACAAGACTTTTGTCAGGTAGTGTATAATATTTTTTTTTCCTACTACAGATGTCTATGGGTGCCAGCAACCAGTATTCTTCAATATGTCTTCTTTTGTGTTTGACAGAAGTAAGACAGAAATTCTTAAAAGTTTAAAACTACACTGTAACGATTTTTGTAAATTGCACGGTATTTAACTGTAATATGAACTGTATTTTACTGTAGGACATTTATGAGGTATGTTACTGTGTTTTAAAGTTGCATTGTGAAAATGAATGTAAATTTTACAGTAAATATATACATACAATTCTGTAAGTACATATACAGCAAGACAAATGGTACTGTAAATGTATATATAGTATTTTTCATGTAATTAGTTTACAGTAAGTTACTTTGGAAGTGTTAACAGTGTACGAACAAACGATGAGGTCATTTGGATTTTTTGGTAAACTATCCTTGTAAAACATTAGGTTTAATCTTGTATAACTTAATTAAGCGGATGGTTAGCTTACTAAAATAAGTAATTTAACATGCTATCAGGACTTATCGATCATATATATATATTCTTTTATATCGGATGTAATTTGCGCTTTTGAGTTTCACTTAGAGTTAATTATATTAACCCCCTAACAACAATAAATATATACCCATGTGATTTAAAACGACAGCTATACACAGTGGAAAGGAACAAGGTTGCAACTGTAAAATGATTGCTGTTGCGGTTATGAGAAATAAGGTCGCAAATATTCAATTCATTTCAATTCATCGTTATTTCTATAGTGCTTTTACAATGTAGATTGTGTCAAAGCAGCTTCACATAGAAGATTATAGCGAATTGAAACAGTGTCAGTTCAGTTTTCAGAGTTTAAGTTCAGTTTAGTTCAGTTCAGTGTGGTTAAATGTTCACTGCTTAGAGTCCAAACACTGAAAAGCAAATCCATCGATGCACAGTAGTAAGATAAAAAGGATTCTGACCAAAGTAATACTACAGCGACCAAAGAGATGTTATGGTCAGTGATTTTCAGTTAGCCACCATCAATAATGTTATTGTGTTATGTTTGAAAGCTTCTGAAGTGTTACCATGTCCATTTATAGTATAATAAGCAACACTTGTTAAGTGTCTTTGAGCTTTATTTAATCCAGTTTATGGGGTTAATATAGTAGACAAGTGCATAATTTGAGATTTTGGCATATGGCTGATAAATGAAGAGCTTTTTCGGTTTCTTCTTGCAAGATCTGGCAACCCTGCTGCATAAATATGCAACTCATTCTCCATTAATGAAAAGAGAAACAGCCTTTACATGTGCTAGTTGTTCAGTTCGGTTCTCTACACTTCGAATTATTATTATTTTTTCAATGCATTATCACTACCTGCTTTTTGAGAGTTCATTTGGTTGTTGAATGTGGTTGTCAGTCCTGTAATACTCAACACAACAGGATTAACTACTAAAAGTTGAAATGACAATGCAATTTATCTGTTGTAAACATGGCTGTTGACTCAAATGTTGGACGAAGTCATAATTACCTTAATGTTTTTTCTTATATTGGCCTTGTGCACAGTAATTCCTGTTTAACATTTGTGCCATAATGATTTATACTTCTGCGTCAAGTGCACACGTATGGTCCGGTGCAGCATTTGCATAATTGCATAGCCCTCACCGTGGCTGACGCTGACGTGCACCTCTCAAAAAATTTAACTAAACATGGAAACGATGTGTAGCGAAAGCTCTGTGATTGGTCAGCTTGGTAGTGGTGATGAGCATGGGCGGTGCTGAGAGCCATGAGCCCGATGGAGTGAGTGTTTACAAGTGTGAAGTCCCGTAAAAGAGCTCCAGAGGCCTGTTTCAGTAAGGAGGTTCAACCAACTCTGAGTTTAAACTTGAGCTCCGAGTTGATTTACCGAGAGATTAAAAACTCGGAGTTTTCGGTTTAGGAACAGCTGATCTGAGTTAGGTCAATCAACTTTGAGTAGACCAACTCGCGACTATAAAAAGGCATTATCAATGGAGCGCAGATATTACGAGTCACCATGGCAACATCTAAAAAAAAAGAGATCAGCAATTTATTCTCCAGCTGAACTTGATGTGCTCATGCAAAGTTATAGCAAATATGACCATATATTTAAAAAAGCAACACCACTACATCAGTGAAAGAGACAGCATGGGAAAACAGCTGCTCAAGTTAATGCGCAAGTTTACATTGAAAATATTTAAGTATAATAAAATTAGTAATGTAATGTGTGACGTTTATTGATTTTTCACCTGAAAAAGTGGGGAATTGGCTTTAATTTTGAAGTTATTTCAGATGTAACTGCATTGAATTACTGTGTGACTGAAATGAAGGCATTAGCTATGTTTCCATCCAAAAATGGCAATTAAATTTATGTGCAAAACTGGATTATCATAAAAGATGTGTGAATAAAGCAGCGTTTCCATCCAACGAGTCAACGCGAACAAAATCGGCACTTCCTGATTAACTGGCGCCAAATATCAACAGTAAAAACAGAATTTACTGCAGTAGAAGAAGCTGCGTGAATCTTTTCTTTATTTAATAAATTACTTGCGCCTCAGAAGACAATCCTGACATGGAATGAACGTCTGGTGGTGTTTGAAGGCGTCAGATACGGAGCACAGACGCTCTTGACAGCTCTGGTGGTCATTAATAATATAATAACACTAATACTGAAATGATTAAGGTGTTTTAGAGTGACAAAAACAACATTTCAGATGTTTTTTAATGTGCTCAGTCTGCTGGTTTGTCCATTCACACACATTTTAATGGTCATATGATCTCTTACAACAAATCACGTGACCTTTTTTTAATGCACATACTGGAATTTGTTCGGTCAAATTGTTTCCATCGCATTTTATGCGCATCTTTACTTAACAAATAAAAGTTTATCCTACTCAGTTATGCACATACATTTATCCGTGTTTTCAAAAGTTATGTGCATCTTGGTCTTTCCATCAATGATTTTTATGCGCATCTCCAAAATGCACATAAAAATAGGTGGGTGGAAACGTAAGGCTAAGGCGAGAAATACCGCTTCATCTTTAAAAAAGGGGAGGAGATCGACAGAAATTCTGAGTTTAGAGAATAAAACCTGCTCCTGATCAGGTTAGGTTCACGGTAACTGACTCAGAGTAAAAGTTACCTCTCTTTCAGAAACAGGCTTGACTTACCCTGCTTTCTTGAGTTTGACAAACCTGCCATTTTGAAATGGAAAACCCAGAGTTTCTCTCATTTCAGGGATAACGTACTCTAAGATTTCACTTAACCTCCTTTCTGAAACGAGGCCCAGGTGGAAACTTTTGTTTGTGTTTACCTTATGATTAAAATTGTTGAAAGTCGCCGGTTCCAGCCTCCAAATAAGCGAGTTTCAGCTGCTTGAATATAAAGGTAGCATTCAGAAAAACAAAACACTTGAAGAAACTCGACACAAAGGGAACCTAAAAATAGTGATGTGACGTTGTGCACCGAGGCTATGAAGCATGTTTCAAAAAATGTATACATCTTGCAGTGAAGCAAAGCTTGATTTGTTTAGCCATAATCACGTGATCAGGGACGTCTGAAGCTTCAATTTTACCTATAGATTTTCGTTGTTTTTTTCTTCTTCTGGACATCTGAACACATTTAACTCTGTTATAACTGCAGTATTTACACTCCTTAAAATGTATAACATATGTGACTGTATAGGCTGTTTTTCGCTGTACTTTGTAACAAAAAAAAAGAATATTGAATGT